>NC_085993.1:52519043-52549043 GCF_030014385.1 Trichomycterus rosablanca
CCCCCCATCACCCATCAGTCGTGTAGTGTGAACTCGGCATAACTGTGGTGGCAAGAGTGACGAAAGAATGCAGAGATGCCAGCGTGGTCTTCCTGAGAGGCAACCACAGTGCACAGGGGAAGCGGGTATGTCTAAATTAGGACATTAGGACAAAGCATTACAAAAAGAAAGAATTATCCTGAGGCAGAGAGAAGGGCGTGGCCAACAAGGGTCCTTACACAGCCCACTTTTTTAGTCCTGTCTTTTCCCACCCAGCAGACTTTAGTGGCCAATTTTGTCCTCTGCACTGTCTGCACTGCCTGTCCACTAGGGGGCGCCCAGATGACCGGTAGCAGAGCTGAGCGGGAGTTTTTAAACCCAGAAAACGTAGATTAACGTCTGAAACGTCTCATACAGGTGATGCACCCAGAAAAGGTCAGCGAGAGCGAGAGTTCACCCTCTACAGTGCTTAATATTATCAACAGATTCAGGAACAACAACGACTGAACAGCCATGACTGTCAGACTCTCAGATAACACCGTAATCAACACCAGAAGCTTCTATGTTGGACATCACCACACACACACGGTCAGAAATAAAGACAGCAGAGGATGTCACAGTGCACAGGGGAAGCGGGCGTGTCTAAATTAGGACAAAGCAAGAAAAGGAAAGAATGGATCCTGAGTGTATGAGTATCAGTGTAACCCTGAGCTGATGAGGATGAGGACGAGGGTGAGGATGATGATGATGAGGATGATGAGGGTGATGATGAGGGTGATGATGATGGAGATGATGATGAGGATGATGAGGGTGATGATGGAGATGGTGATGAGGATGATGAAGGTGATGATGATGATGATGATGAGGGTGATGATGAGGGTGATGATGATGGAGATGATGAGGACGAGGGTGAGGATGATGATGATGATGATGAGAATGATGATGATTATGAGGGTGATGATGGAGATGATGATGAGGATGATGATGATGGAGATGATGAGGATGATGAGGGTGATGATGAGGATGATGATGATGGAGATGATGAGGATGATGAGGGTGATGATGAGGATGATGAGGGTGATGATGAGGGTGATGATGATGGAGATGATGAGGACAAGGGTGAGGATGATGATGATGATGAGAATGGTGATGATTATGAGGGTGATGATGGAGATGATGATGAGGATGATGAGGGTGATGATGATGGAGATGATGAGGATGATGAGGGTGATGATGAGGATGATGAGGGTGATGATGATGGAGATGATGATGAGGATGATGAGGGTGATGATGGAGATGATGATGAGGATGATGAGGGTGATGATGATAAAGAAGGTGATAAGGGTGATGGTGATAATGATGATGAGGATGATGATGGAGATGATGATGAGGATGATGAGGGTGATGATGATGATGATAAAGAAGGTGATGAGGGTGATGGTGATAATGATGATGAGGATGATGAGGGTGATGATGGAGATGATGATGAGGATGATGAGGGTGATGATGATGGAGATGATGATGAGGATGATGAGGGTGATGATGATGATGATAAAGATGGTGATGAGGGTGATGGTGATAATGATGATGAGGATGATGAGGGTGATGATGATGGAGATGATGATGACTTTAGTGGCCAATTTTGTCCTCTGCACTGTCTGCACTGCCTGTCCACTAGGGGGCGCCCAGATGACCGGTAGCAGAGCTGAGCGGGAGTTTTTAAACCCAGAAAACGTAGATTAACGTCTGAAACGTCTCATACAGGTGATGCACCCAGAAAAGGTCAGCGAGAGCGAGAGTTCACCCTCTACAGTGCTTAATATTATCAACAGATTCAGGAACAACAACGACTGAACAGCCATGACTGTCAGACTCTCAGATAACACCGTAATCAACACCAGAAGCTTCTATGTTGGACATCACCACACACACACGGTCAGAAATAAAGACAGCAGAGGATGTCACAGTGCACAGGGGAAGCGGGCGTGTCTAAATTAGGACAAAGCAAGAAAAGGAAAGAATGGATCCTGAGTGTATGAGTATCAGTGTAACCCTGAGCTGATGAGGATGAGGACGAGGGTGAGGATGATGATGATGAGGATGATGAGGGTGATGATGAGGGTGATGATGATGGAGATGATGATGAGGATGATGAGGGTGATGATGGAGATGGTGATGAGGATGATGAAGGTGATGATGATGATGATGATGAGGGTGATGATGAGGGTGATGATGATGGAGATGATGAGGACGAGGGTGAGGATGATGATGATGATGATGAGAATGATGATGATTATGAGGGTGATGATGGAGATGATGATGAGGATGATGATGATGGAGATGATGAGGATGATGAGGGTGATGATGAGGATGATGATGATGGAGATGATGAGGATGATGAGGGTGATGATGAGGATGATGAGGGTGATGATGAGGGTGATGATGATGGAGATGATGAGGACAAGGGTGAGGATGATGATGATGATGAGAATGGTGATGATTATGAGGGTGATGATGGAGATGATGATGAGGATGATGAGGGTGATGATGATGGAGATGATGAGGATGATGAGGGTGATGATGAGGATGATGAGGGTGATGATGATGAGGGTGATGATGGAGATGATGATGAGGATGATGAGGGTGATGATGATAAAGAAGGTGATAAGGGTGATGGTGATAATGATGATGAGGATGATGAGGGTGATGATGATGGAGATGATGATGAGGATGATGAGGGTGATGATGATGATGATAAAGAAGGTGATGAGGGTGATGGTGATAATGATGATGAGGATGATGAGGGTGATGATGGAGATGATGATGAGGATGATGAGGGTGATGATGATGGAGATGATGATGAGGATGATGAGGGTGATGATGATGATGATAAAGATGGTGATGAGGGTGATGGTGATAATGATGATGAGGATGATGAGGGTGATGATGATGGAGATGATGATGAGGATGATGAGGGTGATGATGATGAGGGTGATGATGGAGATGATGATGAGGATGATGAGGGTAATGATGATAAAGAAGGTGATAAGGGTGATGGTGATAATGATGATGAGGATGATGAGGGTGATGATGATGGAGATGATGATGAGGATGATGAGGGTGGTGATGATTATGAGGGTGATTATGATGGAGATGATGATGAGGATGATGAGGGTGGTGATGATTATGAGGGTGATTATGATGGAGATGATGATGAGGATGATGAGGGTGATGATGGAGATGATGATGAGGATGATGAGGGTGATGATGGAGATGATGATGATTATTATGAGGGTGATGATGGAGATGATGATGATGATGATGAGGGTGATGATGATGGAGATGATGATGAGGATGATGAGGGTGGTGAGGGTGATGATGATGAGGATGATGAGGGTGATGATGGAGATGATGATGATTATTATGAGGGTGATGATGGAGATGATGATGATGATGATGAGGGTGATGATGATGGAGATGATGATGAGGATGATGAGGGTGGTGAGGGTGATGATGATAAAGAAGGTGATAAGGGTGATGGTGATGATGATGAGGGTGATGGTGATAATGATGATGAGGATGATGATGAGGGTGATGATGAGGGTGATGATGAGGATGATGAGGGTGATGATGAGGGTGATGATGATAGAGATGATGATGAGGATGATGAGGGTGATGATGATGGAGATGATGATGAGGATGATGAGGGTGATGATGATGATGATGATAAAGAAGGTGATGAGGGTGATGGTGATGAAGGATGATGAGAGTGATGGTGATGATGATGAGGATGATGAGGGTGATGATGATGATGATAAAGAAGGTGATGAGGGTGATGGTGATGAAGGATGATGAGAGTGAAAGCGTTTAACCTCGACCCCTGAGGATCAGACTCAATATCTGCGAGGTGATTGGTTAAATTTGCACAGGGAATAGGGTGGCGGATCCACCGCCGGCGTCGTTCCCGCTATAAACTCTGTGTAAACAGATCATCAGGAGCGGGTGAGCCGCGACCCGCTAGCACGGCTAACCTCATTACACTGCGCCGCGGTGTCCATGTTCCGCCGCCAGCCTGAGCGGGATTATTACGGCGGAATGTGATTAGTGTGGTTCAGTACGGATCACATGATCTATAAAGAGCTTCATATAAATACATTACATCATCTTCACAAACTCACATTCCTACTACCCTTTATCACAGTTTAGTCATAGCCACTTCCTCCTCCTCTGCTGGAGATGCCAGTGGTGTACGAGGAGGGGTTGTTCTCATAGTGGTTAATTATGGTGATGGTGTGAAGGTGATGGTGATGATGAAGATGATGGTGGTAATAATAGTGATTGTGATGATGGTGTTTATGAAGATGGTGATGATGGTGGTGAAGACTGTGGTAATGGTGATGAGTATAGTGATGGTGATTGTGGTGATGAAGATGATTATGTTGATACTAGTGATGGTAATGATGATGATAATGGTGATTGTGATGAAGGTGATGATGGTAATGGTGATGAGTATAGTGATGGTGATGACAATGATGATGAAGATGGTGATAACGATGATGATGATAGTGATGCGTAATGATGATGAAGATGGTGATAACGATGATGATGATGATAGTGATGCGTAATGATGGTGGTAATAGTGATTATAGTGGTGGTGATGATGATGATTGTGATGATAATGAAGATGAAGATTGTGATGATGATGGTGATGATGAAGATGTTGATGACGGTGATTATGGTGATGACTATGATAATGATGATGATGGTGATGATGATTAGGGTTCCGTTATTCAGCATGGTCCTGTGTTCCTCCTCTCACACCTGGACATAATCCAGGTGAATTCAATTCAAAGCAGCCAATCCACCTACTGGAATACTCAGAAAACTCAGGATCAATCCCAGGACCTTGACCTTGAGTGCAGAACCACCACCTGCTGTTCCAACCTGTCTCTGAATGTGGATAAAACCAAAGAGATGGTCATTGAGTTTAGAAAGACACTAAGGGACCACTCCCCACTGCACATCGACGGCTCATCTGTTGAGATCGTCAAGAGCACCAAATTTCTCGGTGTTCATCTGGAGGAGAATCTCACCTGGACCCTTAACACCAGTTCCATCACCAAGAAAGCCCAGCAGCGTCTCTACTTTTTGAGAAGACTGAGGAAAGCTCATCTGCCACCCCCCCCCCATTCTCACCACGTTCTACAGAGGAACAATCGAGAGCATCCTGAGCGGCTGCATCACCGTCTGGTTCGGAAATTGTACTGCGTCGGACCGTAAGACTCTCCAGCGAGTAGTGAGGACAGCTGAAAAGATCATCGGGGTCGCTCTTCCATCTCTCACGGACATTTTTAACACCCGCTGCATCCGCAAAGCTCTCAGCATTGTGGACGATCCAACACATCCATCACATGGACTTTTTACTCTGCTCCCGTCTGGGAGACGATACCGCAGCATCCGGACTAACACAACCAGACTGTGTAACAGTTTTATCCCTCAAGCAATCAGACTCCTCAACTCAGTACTATAACAATTTCCTCCGGAAATGTTCTGCTGCCACACACTGAACTGTATTGACTGTTACTTGTATTTTTGCACACCTCCTGGAAATGCACAATAATTTTTGCACCTTATTTACTTTTTAGGCACCTTATCTGCATTGCCAATTTTACGCTGCTAATGTACAACATGTCACTACCTCATGAACCATTGTACCATCTATTCACCATCATGTACTAACACTTGTCTTTAGTCCTGTCTTCTAAGTACTTGTTTAGATTAGGGATAATTAGGAATATCTTTTGTAGTTATTTATTATAGGATTTTTTGTATTATTGTTGTATTTGCACTGTTTTGTATTTACACTGTTTTGTCTTGCACTTTTTGTACCGTGTTACACCGTGATCCTAGAGGAACGCTGTTTCGTTTCAATATGTACTTGTATGTAGCTGAAATGACAATAAAACCTCTCTGACTCTGACTCTGACTCTGACTCCATAATAATAATAAAGTACAAAGGAAGTATAAAGGAACCGAAAGGGCGTGGCATCCTGCACAGGACGGGACCCTAGATGAATGAATGAATGAATGAATGAATGAATGGAGTCAGACCAGCATCACCAACCACACACGGCAACCACGGACGGATGGTACAGCTTCTGCAAAAGTTTGTGCACCCCCGCTCGAATGACTATATATAAACTGCATGTGATTAGATTTCGGAGTGCGTCTGTGGGCACTTGTGCCTGTTCAGCAAAACATTGCAGAGAATAGAAAGTCCTGCTCGCAACTGTTTCAGTTCCAGTTCATCCCACACACATAGCTCTTTACATAGCACGCTTGGTTCTTCTGGGGGCAGACAGGGACCTTCCCTAAACTGTTCGGGTGCCTACATACTAGATCCAGAATGTTCCAGAAACTAACAGACCGGAGTGAAACTGTTAATGCTGCCGAGTGTGTTTAATCCGGTTAATCAGCTGCCGGGGGAGTGTGTGTGTGTGTGTGTGTGTGTACGTGTGTGTGTGTGTGTGTGTGTGTGTGTCGGGGGCATAATTAAGTCACATGATTAGCATAATTAACTCTCCTCACTGACGAAGTGTGTTAACAAAGCAGAGAACAAGTTTGTGCAAATTAAACCCAATTTGCAGGTCGTTTTCATTAAACGAGCGTCCACAATTACAAGAACGCCCCCACCACCCCACTAATGCCCCCCCTCCCCCGGCTCTGCCATCGTGCTAACGAGGGGGCACTAACGAGGGGCGTCGCTGTGTCCTTAATTAAAGCAAAGGGGCGCGATCTGGTTTTTCAATTAAGCCTCGCCGGCGCTCTGAAGGATCCGGAAGCACCGCGGGTGAAAGGAGGGGGTCACCTTGGGATCAGGGGGGGGGGCAGTTAGCTAGTGCTGGGGTAATTAGTCGCCTCATGCCAGGGCTGTTTAAGGGTTAATGAGGCCCGGCGCTTCAATAGCGCAGCCGCCCGGAGGGGGTTCGGCTTTGAAGTGTCACCGGGCCCCCGTGTTCCGGGTGGCTCGTGTTTCATTTGTTTGAGTGCCAAATCAAATATTGATGAGGGCCGCCAGCAGACGCTCCGACCCAACCCCCCCCCCCCCCCCCCCCCCCCCCCCCCCCCGGGCACCCCCACCAACTTTTACCCCCCCGAAATACTCTCCGAGACCCAGAGTCGCACCCTCATGCCCCTCGCATTATTCACACATTAGCAGGTCCCTCCCCCTCACCCCTTAATGACCCCCATAGAGTCAAAACCAGACTGACAACAGAGGGGCGGAGGGGCGTCGCCCGTTCTCCTCATGTCCAAATTTATCAGCGCCAAAAGTATGTGGACACCCGACCGCGAGCTTTCCAAACGTCCCGCTCCAAAACCATCTCTTCTTTCCACAAGGATTTGGAACGTATCCGTGGGAATTCGTTCCCATTCAGTAAACAACGACATTCATCATTTAATTCAAGATGATGATGAAAAGGTCCGGTACGCAGTCAACATTCCAATTCATCCCTGCAGGTCCTTCCCTAAACTGTTACCACAGATTCAGAAGCGTATACCTGCTTAGTAAGAGATGCGGCTGAACTGGAACGTCTTTCTCAATTCATAATTAAGATGAGCACCACCGGGGGCAGAAGGGACGCGACCAAAAACGTTCGGCGTGTATAAAGAGCTGCTGGAGCGTCGGTGACTCTGTCCACAGTCGAGCGAGCTTCGTACGACTGCTGGATAAATACCGGCCAATCAAACACGGAGCCACGGACTCTGGGTAATCAGTGACGGATTCAATCGAGCTTCACGCTGACTTTACAGAGGCGCTTTAAAGCTCGTTCGGCTGTGTACAGAGTGTATCAAAGAGTATGAAACACTTCTAACGGCGTGCCAACAGTTTGGGGAAGGACCTTCACTGAGCAGACACGGCTCGACGAGTTCAGTTTAGTTCTGGCATTTAGTGAACGCTTTTACAGTACAATTGTGACCAAGTGCTGAACACAATTCAAGCATTAAAGGGACAAGGGCCTCGCTCAGAGGCCCAACAAGGGCAGCCTGGCAGCGGTGGGATTTGAACTGACAGCCTTGTGATTGCTAGTCCTGTAATTGTGAGCCAATCGTTGAATCAAATCTGATTCAAATCAACAGTGCCTGATTCTAGCATGACAGAGTGGACTAAAATCCCCACAGATACACTCCAAAATCTTATGAAAGCAGACGAGCCTTGTGGTGCAGTGAGAAGGTCAGAGTGTCAGAAATATATGGACGTTCTGTAAATCTTCAGTAAAGCTCTGTGGAGTAACACTCCAAACTCTGACCCCCCTCGCCCCTGCCCCGCCCCGCCCCGCCCCTCGGGAGCACTTTTATCGCCTTTATTGCACCCAGGCTGTATTATGTGTGTCTGAACCTCTCGAGATTTGGTCCACGGTCCATCTGGTCGCGCCCGGTGAGGAACCTCGGAACATAAACACAGGGCGGTTACTGATTGCTCTTTTTTATGAGCGTAATGAGACGTGCACGTTCTGCTGTGGGATCAAACCTGCTCGACTGTGGACAGTCTCACCGACGTTCCTGCGGCTTTGGGTTCAGTGCAGATCCAACCACGCCTATCAAGTTAAAACGACGCAAACCCACCTTCTGCACACATTACAGCGGCACGGCACGGAAGAAGAGAGTACGGGTGCTGGAGCGGCCCGGCCTGCAGGCTTGAACCAGTGACCTGATTACTAATCCAGTACCTTAACCTCTAGGCAACAATGTCCCCTACAATGGTACAGGTGCTGGAGCGGCCCGCCTGCAGTCCTGACCGTCCCCGATAGAGGACGTGGGGAGAATTCTGAACCCCGTAAGACAAGGTACAAAACACGGGACAAAATAACAGAAACACGTCATCGCTCGGCGTCCTCGGTGCCGAAACGTCTTTCAAGTGTCTAAGGAATTGAGGATTAAGGGCCTTGCTCAAGGGCCCAACAGTGGCAGTGGTGAGGCTTGAACCAGCGACCTTCTGATTACTAGTACAGTACCCTAACCACTAGGCTACAACTTTCACACCTAAAGACGTGTTTGCCAAAAGAACGGGACAAAAATGGAAACACGTCAAACGTCTTTTAAGTGTCTAAGCAACTGAGGGTTAAGGGCCTTGCTCAAGAGCCCAACAACAGCAACCTGGCAGTGGTGGGGCTTGAACCAGCGACCTTCTGATTACTAGTACAGTACCCTAACCACTAGGCTACAACTTTCACACCTTAAGACGTGTTTGCCGGAAAAACGGGACAAAATAACGGAAACACTAAATCACACGTCCTTGGTGCTGAAACGCCTTTCAAGTGTCTAAGGAATTGAGGGTTAAGGGCCTTGCTCGAGGGCCCAACAGTGGCAACCTGGTAGTGGTGGGGCTTGAACCGGCAACCTTCTGATTACTAGTCCAGTACCTTAAACACTAGGCTACAACTTTCACACCTTAAGGCGTGTTTGCTGGAAGAACGGGACAAAATAACGGAAACAAGTCATCGCTCGGTGTCCTTGGTGCCGAAACGTCTTTTAAGTGTCTAAGCAATTGAAGGTTAGGGGCCTTCCTCAAGGGCCCAACAGTGGCAGTGGTGGGGCTTGAACCAGCGACCTTCTGATGACTAGTCCAGTACCTTAAACACTAGGCTACAACTTTCACACCTAAAGGCGTGTTTACCAAAAGAACTGGACAAAATAATGGAAACACGTCAAATGTATTTTAAGTGTCGTGAGAAGAGGTAAATGCTTTACCGTCCCAACTCTTTTTGGAACGTGTCGCAGGTCTGAAACGCAGGAATGGACGTTTATTAATAAATAAAATGAAGCCGATCAGACAGAAGATGCGCTTGGTCCTGTCTTTACATCGATTGGCGTCACCGGGGCTGAGAGGTGCGCTATCCTGCGCGTTATCCTGCGCGCTCAGCGCTACGATCCATTACGCTTTTCATTCAGTCCCGCCGGGGGACGTGCTAATCTCATTTCGCTCCACTCTGTGGAAATTCGGGGGAGTTATTGTATTGGGTTCAGTATTAAACGTCTCACAGCGGCTATTTATTTGGGCCGGGCGTGTGCGGGTGATGCACGGCGCTCCGGTCGTAACCGGTTTAGAGGTGCATTTGTGCTCGATAATAAATCATCCGTCCGCTTTTATTTAGCGCTCCGAGCTCTCGGCGGGATCGTCATCCCCGTTACCTGCTGGAATGTGACTGATCGTGTGATCACGTCGTTATTAAATACTCGTCGTGTTCGAGTCGGGACGGCGTCGGCGCCCCTTCCGTAATTCTGTAGACGCCCCCGCAAACTGCCTGTTAAAACGCGCTGGCACTTCAGTTTGAGCTCCAACCTCGACCTGTTCAGTGAGTCTCAGTGCCGTTTACTAAAGTGGAAACATCTAAGAGCAACAACAGCTCAGCCGCACATGCTCAGAATGCAGTCGTAGCTCTTCTACAGGAGCTCGAGGGTACGAGTGCAAGACTGGCCAGCCTGCTGACCTGTCCCTGATAGAGGACGTGTGGAGAACCAAGTACTGTTTCACACCTTAAGATGTGTTTGCAGGAAGAACGGGACAGCGTTGGACAGCGTTGGAGCCCCTTCCGTAATCCTGTAGACGCCCCCACAACCTGCTGGGGTGGTGTGGGAAGACTGTGTGTACGTCTCTCTAAATAATGACTTCAGACTGTTCACAGTCGAGCAAGCTTTACGTTGCCGCTGGCTTTAGGAATAATGTCCGAGAAATAAAAGCTTCTTTTCCTAACTGACAGTTTGTTGCTGATCACTCGGACAAAGAAGTTTAGAACCACAGATGCCCGACTCTGTGGGATCAAACCTGCTCGACTGTGGACAGTCTCACCGACGTTCCAGCGGCTTTGGATTCAGGGCAGAATTGACCATGCGGGGAAACTTCCCTCTCAGCATCCGACAATTAAGTTAAAACAATGCCAATCCACCTGCTGCACAGGTTACAAAGGCATGGTTGCAGAAGAAGAGGGTACGGGTGCTGGACTGGCCCGCCTGCAGTCCTGACCTGTCCTCAATAGAGGACGTGAGGAGAATTTTGAACCTTGAACTGTTTCAGACGTGTTTGCGGGAAGAAAACACGGGACAAAATAACGGAAACACTGAATTGCTCTACACTAAAATGTCTTTTTTAAGTGTCTAAGCAATTAAGCATTAGGGGCCTTGCTCAAGGGCCCAACAGTGGCACCCTGTTCGGGACAACATAATGGAAACACGTCAAACGTCTTTTAAGTGTCGTGAGAAGGAACGGTCCCAACTCTTTCTGGAACGTGTTGCAGGACTGAAACACAGGAATGGATGTTTATTAATAAATGAAATGAAATAAAAGTCAAAGGAAATTATTACAATTCCGTCGGCGGTGAGGAGGGAAGGGAATTGGTTCGACCCGAGGAACGCCGGGCTCCTCCGCTTCAAACGTCGCTCGTTAGTATCAGCGGGAGCGAGACGCTTCTCCTCTCAGCGCGCCGGGTTTAATTACGTCCCAGCGTCACGTCAGAAGAGACCAGGAGAAATCGGCGGTGCAGATGTTCTCGTCTCGGCGTGGAGCGTCTCTTTGTGCCGGTGATCCGTGTGGGAACGTCGGGGCCGGAGAAACAACGTGCACTTCAGATCGCGTCCATTTTCTTTTGATTGATTTAATGAGAACGAGAGAATGAGAGGAATTAATCAGACGTCGGGTTCGAATCTCATTTCCTCTGATTTTCGCTCCGATGGAGGGACGCAGGGACGGACGTGAGGTCCGGACTCCAGGATCCGCTCGTAATTACGAATGACATGATCAGAAGTTTCCTCCTCTAATCTGGGGATTATTACGGGTGGGCGTGTGACCCGGCGACGCCGCTCCGATCCCCCGCTCGGATAATTGCGTCCGTCCGGGCTGTTTGATCTGCGTGATGAATGCATGATGAGGTTTTTTTTATTTTATGAAAGCGCCGGAGCTCGGGGCCCGACGGGTCCCGCGGGGACGTGAGGGGACGTGAGGGGAGGTCAGTACGGGTCAAGTTTACGGGTAATAACGTATCAGCCGGGCGTGTTTAACACCTCAGTAACTGAGGAGACGAGAACGACACTCATTCCTTCACGCGTCCTCATCAAATGAATATTAGTAATACATTTTGCTTGATATTTTATTACGAGAACGTTCTGCGCTCCAGCCTCGACCTGCTCCGTGAGTCTCAGCGTCGTTTTTACACAGTTAAAACATCTAAGAGCAACAACAGCTCGGCCACTCAGCCACACAAGCATACGAACAAACCCCGGACGGGCGTGATGGGCGTGACAGGGTTCCGGGCGTGGAGATGATGAACCACGCCGGTGGCACATATCACACGGGACCTGACGTGTAACTTAACCTGCGCCGTTTCCACAGTGACACGCGTGTGGATTATGGAGTGGGAAGCAGGTGGAAGCTGCCGAGGAGTCGCTTCAGCTTCAGCTTCAACTGAACCACGCTGATGTTCACCTACATCCAGTTTAGATCAGAGACACGGTGGGTGAGAGAGCTTTATATATACAGAGAGAGAGAGAGAGAGAGGCCTTACCAAAAAAGTTGGGACACTAAAGAAAATGTAAATACAAATGGACGATAACGATTCGTAAATACCAGAACACACCAAACATTTAACACCAATAAATGAACAAACAAACCAGAATAAACCAGTACAAACCAGCTTCCTTCAGATCAGCTTAACCAGTAGCAAAGCATAATCACCCAGTACAAACCAGACAAAAACAAATCAAACCAAACACTACATGATCCAAACCAGTCCATACCAGTGCAACCCAGTCCAAAACCAAACCAGTCCAAACCAGTGCAATCCAGTCCAAACCAGTACATACCAGTCCAAAAACAAACCAAACACTAGGTAGTCCAAACCAGTGCAACCCAGTCCAAAACCAAACCAGTACAAACCCCCTGCTTCACCTCCTCCAAACACAACCGACTTCTGGTCCTGACAGGAACGTGGTGGAGCGGCCGGGACCTGCTGAGACCTGGAAGCAGCTCTGATGAAGATGTGTGGAGCTCAAAATGAGATTCAGATCACACCGTAAAAAAGTGAGTGTGTGTGTGAGTGTGTGTGAGTGTGTGTGTGTGTGTGTGAGTGTGTGTGTGTGAGTGTGTGTGAGTGTGTGTGAATGAGTGTGAGTGTGTGTGTGTGTGAGTGTGTGTGAGTGAGTGTGTGTGTGTGTGTGTGTGTGTGAGTGTGTGTGAATGAGTGTGTGTGAGTGTGTGTGAGTGAGTGTGTGAGTGTGTGTGTGAGTGTGTGTGAGTGTGTGTGTGAGTGAGTGTGTGAGTGTGTGTGTGAGTGTGTGTGAGTGTGTGTGAATGAGTGTGTGTGAGTGTGTGTGAGTGAGTGTGTGAGTGTGTGTGTGAGTGTGTGTGAGTGTGTGTGAATGAGTGTGTGTGAGTGTGTGTGAGTGAGTGTGTGTGTGAGTGTGTGTGAGTATGTGTGTGAGTGTGTGTGTGTGTGTGTGTGAGTGTGTGTGTGTGAGTGTGTGTGAGTGTGTGTGAATGAGTTTGAGTGTGTGTGTGTGTGAGTGTGTGTGAGTGAGTGTGTGTGTGTGTGTGAGTGTGAGTGAGTGTGTGAGTGTGTGTGGTGGTTTGAGGTGGTCTCTGACAGGCTGTGGGTGATGAAAGCTTCTGTAATGGAGGATCATGAGGAGCTTCTGTTCATCACTTTGTTCCTCTCACTGAATCAAAACCTTCTCATGTTCACTTCAAATCCACCAAATACTCAGTTACCCCTCAAGTTACCCTCCTGCATTACTTCCCAAATTACTTTCAGAGTTACCCCTTAAGTTACTCCCTGAGTTACCTGTCAAGTTTCTCTACAATATACCTACAAAGTTACACCATGAGTTACCCTCCAAGCTCCTCCTTGAATTACTCTTCAAGGTACCTCCCAAGTTACTCGTAACTTGTACTAGTAATCAGAAGGTTGACAGTTCAAGCCCCTCCCCGCCACCACCAATTTGTAACTGTTGGGCCCCTGAGCAAGGCCCTTAACCTTCAGTTGCTCAAACTGTATTTAATTATAAGTGTAAATCGCTTTGGATAAAAACTACTAAATGCTGCAAATGTTGGCGCCTCGATCAGACTGCAGGGGTCGCTGTTGCAATGGCGTGACTCCCAGACGTGTCTGTCAAGTGCCAAGCCAGACTGGTAGCACAACTGAGACCGGAAAATTGGTTTCCATGATGACGGTGGAATAAAGTGTCACAGACATCAGACGGGTTTGATTTAGGATAATGTTTCTGCCGAGTTTTTAAGTTTGTAGTTCTGTTTTGACGTGGCGTTTACGGGTGGCGTAGCCGTCTAATACGCCAACCCACCACTCCTAGGATCCCGGTTCAAATCTCAACGGTGCTAACGGGTGGCGTCCACACAGACAGGACTGGAGGGAGAAGGATGGCCGATGTTCTGCATGATGTTCCGTCTGGAACCTATTATATATTTTTGATAATTTAAGGTCGTTATTGGTTATTTGTACCAAATATTGGCGGCTCTGGTTGTGCAGTTCGGCTCATTTTGGTTTCGTAGCTTCATAAATGCTTTTTATTTTCGTCGGTAGCGAATCGTTTTATTCGTGTAAACAAAGTTTTATAGGTGGGGAGTTTGGAGTTTGCCGGCCGGTTCCCAGTCACCAGACTTTTATTGACTGAACCTGTCGTACCAGATCTCAGCACGTCTTCATCTTTATTCACACTGAATAAAAACCTAAAAATAAAAGTACAGGATCCTGGCGTGACCGCGTGACCTCGCGCGTGGCCGTAAAGTTCCCGAGTTTTATGCCGGAGCCGTTTGTGAGATTTACGGACCCAGACGTTCCTGCGTGGTTTATTTTCCAGCCGAGCGCTCCGTCTTGCTTATTTAAATATTAAACAGACGCGGCTCTTACATTTAACACACAACGGTTCCCAAACGGTGCATCTGGCGTGACGAGCGGGCATTAAAACCCGACCAGCTGTCCAATCGTAGCGCCGACTCGCCGAATTACGACGCCGCGCCGCTCCCATTTGTTCCGTGCGGCCGTTCGGAGGCCTGAATGATTTTCGGCGGCGTCTCTCCGGAGCCGAGCTAAAAACACTCCGGTGACATTTTAGTAAAGAGCCGCTCGCTGCTTTTTTTCTCCGGCGCTGCTTAAAGATGCGCGGTTATTACTGCAGTAACCCGGCACGCCGTAATTATCATCAATTATTTATTCGGCCCAGCCGGCGGGCGAGAGCGTAGTGTGTATTCAGGGTGTGTTAAACGTCTCGGACGAACAAGTGTCCTGCGTACGGACGCCGCCTATAGAAAATCATCACGCCCCGCGGAAATCCTCGCCTCGCCTCGTTATGCCTCCAAAAATGGAAATAAATGAAGCGGAACCGTTCCGGCTCTGTTTACTCAGTATAACGCTCATCATCAGAGAAAATCACCCGTCTGGAGACGTGAGCGGCTCCTCACAGTCACGTTTCTAAACCTGCTCAGGTACGAGCGATCACCTTCAGATCATCATCGCTTCAGAACTAAACGCCTCTGATCCTCCAGGATTCGCTCGCTAACACAAACGGTCACAGCGTCTCTGTGATCATCATTACTTCTCTTATCTCGTCTCCTGTAAACAAACAAGCTGCCTGTTTCTAAATCCCGGTCGGGGTTTGTGCAGCAGGCTCGGTACCTACAGGCGCTGGCACCGTTTGCTCGCTTTCTCCTTGAAAACACACGGTGCCGATCGGCACAGCGGCCGATAGCACAGCTGAGATTCTAGGGTTCGAATCCACAGCAGTGCTATCAGTCGGTCGGGTGCTGTGCCTGATGATTGGATAACAAATCCCCACAGACACACTCCAAAATCTCATCTTTACATCATCTTAAATTCTTACTTTGTCATGCTGACATGACCCTCAGCTGGACCACTCGAACCCACTGCACATGGAAACGGAACCTCAGGAACCTTTTTCACTCAGTTCTGGACCAAAGCTTCCTTGGTTCCTAGTGTTCCGGTTCTGGATTCAGCCTCCGGAGTCAAGACCCACCGCGACCCTGACCAGGACGAAGCAGAATACAGCAGGATAGGTGGATGAACGGCGTCCACACGCATCCACAACATCTTTTACATTTACGACATTTAGCGGACGCTTTTATCCAGAGTGACCTACAGTCTAAGCATTTGAGGGTTAAGGGCCTCGCTCAAGGGCCCAACAGTGGCAACCTGGCAGTGGTGGGGCTTGAACCAGCGACCTTCTGCTTACTAGTCCAGTACTTTAACCACTAGGCTACACCTGCCCTATCGTGACTGAGATCTGGAAACTCGGTACTTGAGCATGTGCAGGTCTTTGGGACGGTGGCATTTTTGCGGGTGCGGTGTTTCCTGTAATGAGCGGCCGCGCCCATCCGTCAGCGGCTCCGGGGTAAACGAGCGGCGCACCGTGCCGTGCTGACCGCGGGTTTTTCGGTAGGATTTAGCCGCTGAGGAGGCGCAGGAGCCGCGGGGAAGCTGAGCGGACGCGGTTAAATCCTGCAAGCTCGTGTTTTCTGTCCGAGCCGAATATAAAAGCGCTTCCTCCTATTTACGGGTTTTTATTTTATTTATTTTTTTATTTTTTTATTTTTTTATTTTTTTATTTCTGCTTTTATAAACCACCATGAAAGCGGCGCTGCCGGATCGTTTTGCTTTTCTGCGGCACAACAGAAGTTCAGGGTCAGCATTGATTGAAAACGATACGCCCCTAAACCCCAGCGCCCGTCCTGCTCCCCCGGGGGGAATCGGTGCACTTTCCAAAATGTAAATCGCACCTCGGCGGAGGAGCGTGCTCGCTCCCCCTGCCGCCGTTCTGAGAGTCGCTGCCGCTCACCTTTGAGCCGTGTAACGATAATCGATCAGCGTCGTTAACGATGACGGATCGATTAGGCTCGGACCCGCCGCCTCTCGCCGCCTCCCGCCGTGCTCGATACGCTTTGTACTCCACGCCGCGCGTTCCCCGCTTGATCTGCGCTCGGTATCGGGTTCCGAATCGGGATCGGCGCGGACCGGACCCCGTCGCATCCGTTCCCGAGCGGATCGCTCCAACCTTTAAAAAAAAACTCACCGCGTTTGATGGTGGATGAATTCAGCGACACGCTGCTAATGTGATCTTTACATATCAGCGCAGGAAAACTCACAAACGATCGGACGCCGATACTTACACCGCGGCGGATGATTAAAATAGTGCATTATTTATTAGCCGACTGATTCCGCCGTGCTGAAAGATCGTCCGGACGAATCGAATCGGCGTCTGAAGTTTGGCATTTGGAACTGAGGCACGGCGGGCAGTGCGACGGGTCACATGATGCTGCGCTGCTCCGATTTAACTGCTCATATTTACAAACGGCAAAATCCGGGAGCAACAACAGCTCAGCTGTCACGTTCCAGCACTGATGGTGCATTTACATCAACCGCTTCATCCTGGTCAAGGTAGCAGGGGGTCCAGTTCCACTGGGAAACACTGAGTGCAGGGCTGGAACGACCTATGATCCATCGTAGTGTTTCGGCCACCTCGTACCGTCAGACACAGTGGTCGATAGCACTTCTGAGATTCGAACCCGGATCTCAGAGGCTGTGTGCTGACGTAATACCGGGCAGTTTAGCAGTGGTAGCTAAACGAAAGGTCATTGGTTCAAGACCGACCACTGCCAGGATGCCATTATTGGGCCCCTAAAAAGGCTCAGATAAAAGTGGATGAAATGAAAACACAGGTGTTGTTGGTGCATCGATCGGACTGCAGGGGTCGCTGTTGCGCCGAGGGAAACTTCAGTCCTCTGATAGGCTGCTGAAGATGGGTAGGAGCTTCCAGACCTTCCAGCACAGTGACCCTAAACAGCCCGCCCGAAAATCCAAACAAACAAAGCAGCGGATTAAAGACAAGAAGGTCCACAGTCCTGGTCCGAATCTGATGGACATCCAGCGACATGCCGCTAATGTGATCTTTACATATCAGCGTCGGAAAATTCACAAACGATCGCACGCCGATATTTACGCTTGAACCAGCGACCTTCTGATAACTAGTCCAGTACCTTAACCGCTAGGCTACAGCTAACAAGTATGATCAAGGTCGTGGTTCTGTGCAGCCACTATAGTGTCACTGCACCAGACTCTGGGACTGGAAAGGTCCTTCCCTAAACTGTTAGCACAGTGTTGAGATTCATTATTCAGGATCACGGGGCGTAATGCAGGAACACCACAGACAGGACACCAATCCGGCACGGTCGCGACCACTTCTCCCTCAGGCACGGCGCCCGACCGGTCGATAGCACAGCTGTGGATTCGAACCCTGGATCACAGGTGTAAACTAGAGCTGCACCACTCACACTGCACCACTCACACTGCACCACTCCTAAACTTCACATCATGTAATTAATTCGATAATATTGATGGTGTTCGGGTGGTGCGCGGTGTATTACGTCAGACCACCGCCTCTGGGATCCGGGTTTGAATCTCAGAAGTGTTATCAAGGTGGCTGAGACTCTGCGATGGTTCGGCAGCTTGTTCAGAGCTTTCCAGCCTTGTGCTCAGTGTTTCCCGGTGGAACTGGACCCCCTGCTACCCTGACCAGGATGAAGCGGTCGATGAAAATGCACCCGACTTTATACACCTGACCAGGGCTGGAACGTGACGGCTGAGCTGCGGCGCAGCATCATGTGACCCATCGCACCGCCGCCGCGCTCCAGTTCCAAATGCCAAACTTCAGACGCCGATTCGATTCGTCCGGACGATCTTTCAGCGCGGCGGAATCAGTCCGCTAATAAATAATGCACTATTTTAATCATCCGCCGCGTCTCGAGCGCAGCGTAAATATCGGCGTGCGATCGTTTTGGTAGTTTTTCGGCGCTGATGTGTAAAGATCACATTAGCGGCGTGTCGCTAATCTACAACTGGAACTCAGGAACCCAGGAACCTTCGGTCCAGAACCAAGTGGGAAAAGGTTCCAGAGGTTTGGCTCCATGTGCAGAGGGTCCGTACAATCCAGCCGAGGGTCGTGTCAACATGACAAAGTAAGGTTGTGAGTTTGAATCCCGGCTCTGCCAAGCTGGCACTGTGTGGCTCTTCTATAAGTGTCCAGACCTCGTGTTAAAGCCTCATGACGACTCCATACAGAAGCTGACGCTCAGGTGTCCACATACTTTTGACCACTTGTGTGTGTGTGTGAAGATCTAAATGAGCCTGATTGGTTGGTTCAGGATCTCAGGATCTGGTTTATCTGATCAGATCTTGTGTTATCAGACTCCTGAGAGCAGATCTGATGATGATGATGATGATGATGATGGTAGAAGGTCGTGTCGGAGGAAACGCTCATGCGCTGGTGTTCTTCACATCATATCAGAATCAATCAGAATAATTACGGACGCCCGTCTGCACTGACGACTCGCGGAGGGGAAATCAGACGTCCGGGTTAATGAAAATACTAATTATCTCATGATGGAGTGATGAGAGAGAGGGTGAGAGGGTGAGAGAGCGAGGATGAGAATGTGAGAGAGAGAGAGAATGTGAGAGAGTTCTATAGTAATAAGAGCAGATTGAATGAGACCGTTTGCTTAATTGACCAATAAAGCGCTCGTTGATGTTGATGAACACGTCTCACCACCTCTCACAGCGTCTCACCGCCTCTCACCACGTCTCACCACGTCTCACAGTTTTAATTAGCCTCTGATAATCACCGCGTTGTTCATTCTGTTTAAAGACACGAGTGTGAGACGTCTTGTTCCTCTAACGAACTCGTCTCTCTCATTGTCATGTTGACACGACCACCCCGGAGCTCTGGGTTCTAATCCGACTTTAAATCACCTTCAAAATATTAAACTAAATTAAATTAAACTAAAACGCAAGGATTTTAATGAGTAAATATATTATAGATAACAAACAGGACCAAATAATTAAAATGATGTAGAGTATATAATATTATTATTACTACTACATTCTTACCATTTTTTAAATATCAGTAATAATACGTACTTTAATTATTACTTTTAATGTCACACTGCAGGATTCAGGGGAAACAGGAACTTTAAAACTTCACTGGTGAGACAAAAATATCAAGAAGAAGAATTCAAAAATAAAATAAGAAATGGAGAGAAATTAAGAGAGAAAATACAGAGACAGATGTGAGAGAAATGAAAAATTGAGAGAGAATTACATAAAAAAAGAGACAAATGGGGAGAAACGAAGATTGAAATAGAGACACGGAGAGAGAAATATGAGAATAGAGGGAGAAATGGAGAAAGAAAAGAGAAATGAAGGGATAAATGATGAGAAATGTAGAGAGAAATTGAAAGAAAATGGAGAGATAAATATGAGATTGGAGAGAGAAAAGTGTAAGAAATTAGAGACAAAATGAGAAAGAAATAAAGCAAGAGAGAGAAACAGAAAAACCATGGGAGGAGAAAATAAATGAGGAAGAAAAAAAATAAAAAGAGAAATTGAGAGCATAATGGAGAAAGAAACTGAGCGGGAAATTGTGAAAAATTAAGAGAGAAAATAAAGAGAGAAATGAAAAATTAAGAGAGAATTTGAAAAAATAGAGACGAAAAAAGTGTAAGAAAAATTGAAAGTGGAGAAATAGAGAGAGAGAAGTAGAGAAATAAATTATCAGAAATGAGAGAAACTGAGAGAAATTTAAAATTAATGGAGAGAGAAATGAGAGACAAAATATGAAAGAAATAAAGCAACATAGAGAAATAGAAAAAACATGGGAGGAATAAAGAAAAGAGGAAAGAAAGAAGAGAGAAATGGAGAGAAATAAAAAGAGAAATTGAGAGCATAATGGCGAGAAATGGAGAGAAACTGAGAAAAAATGCAGAGACAAATGTGAGAGAAACAGAATGAAATGAGTAGAAATGAAAAGCGGAGCAAGAATTAGAGAAACAAGGAGACAAATGGGGAGAAATGAAGTGAGAAATGAGAGACAAAATGAGAAAGAAATAAAGTGATAGAGAGAAACAGAAAAAACAGATTAAGCGGGAAATGAGAAATTAGCTGGAAATGAGAGACAAATGGGTAGAAATGAAGAAAGAAATGGAAAAATAATGGAGAGGTAAATATGAGAATAGAGGGAGAAATGAGAGACGAAATGAGAGAAAATAAAGCGATGGGAAAGAAAGAAGAGAGAAATGGAGAGAAATAAGGAGATAAATGAAAAACTAAGAGAGAATGAGAGAAACAAGAAGACAAATTGGGAGAAAGAAAAGAGAAATAAGGAGAGAAATAAAGAGAGAGAAACTGAGAAAAAATGGAGAGAAATAGAAAATTAATAGAGATATAAACATGAGCCTGGAGAGACAAAATGAGAAAGAAATAAAGCGAGAGAGACAGAAAGAGAAAAGAACATGAGAGAAAAAGATAAACGAGGAACCAAAGAAGAGAGAAATAAAAGAGAAATTAAGAGCATAATGGAGAAAGAGACTAAGCGAGAAATTGAAAGAAATTAAGAGAGAAATTGAGAGAAAATACAGAGATAGATGTGAGAGATGAAAAACTGGGAAAGAATTAGAGAAATGTGGGGGAAATGGAGAGAGAAATAAAGAAATCAAGAGAGAAATGGGGAGAGAAAATGAGAAATAAATAGAAATGATGAGAAATGATGAGAAATGATGAGAAATGATGAGAATGACTAAAGCCGGGTTGAATATCAGGCAAGTGAAGACTTTGTAAGAAGGAATAAAAGCGGCGGCGGCGGCGGCGGTGAGAAGACTGATGCTCTCAAATAAACTGGAGCTGCTGAATTTTTAATTGGAGAGAGAGATCCTAATTACGGCCATCAGGACCCAGCACTCGCACTCACACTCGCAAACTCTTACTTTCTCTCTCTCTCACACACACACACACACACACACTCTCTCTCTCTCTCTCGCTCGCTCGGCCTGGGTGCAGCATTCGCTTCCATTTCATTAATATTTGATGAAAATGGGCTCGGCTGCATCAGCTGCCCCGAACGCCTCCTCCATTACGTCCGCCGCTATCCTGCGAGTGTGTGTGTGCGCGAGTGTGTGCGCGAATGCCGGCGCGAGTGTGTGTGCGCGAGCGCGAGGTTAAGAGCCGAGCTCGCGTCTGGTCACACACTCCTGTCGATTGATGCTATTAGCCGGTGGAGAAACACTCGGGTGCGAGCTATAATTGAGCTGACACCAGTAATGAAAGCCGATAGTGTCGAGAGCGCTCGGGGCGCAAATCTGCACCTATTAATGACCATCATAACTCTGGGGGCCGCTCCTGTAGGGCCCGAAAGTCTAAGTGCGCTACCGACAACTGTTTATGGTTCCGCGGTTAGCTAACACACGGCCATTTCGCTAAGCGTGAGAGAAACCCGAGCGGCGACGTAAAATCTGCTCAGATTTCTTCCTCTTGCTCGGCCGGACCGTTCGGACCCGGTGCTGCTGTTTCCACCGCACTGGGAACCAGAACCACTGGAACCTTTTCTGGAGGTTCTAAAAGGTTCCCACAGGTCAGAACCAACAGATCCTTGGTCCTTAGTTTCCAGTTCTGGATTTAAACTCCAGTTACAAAAGATTAGCTTCTAGTTCCAGTACCAAAGATACCAGTCACAGTTCCAGTGGTACCAGTTCCAGGAGAAATGCATTCAGTTCCAGTACCAAAAGGTCTGGCTGAGGTACTAATTATTGTAGTTCCAGTACCAGTAAATTCAGCACCAAATCTTCCCATTGCAATACTAAGTACTAGTTCCGGTATTAAGTACAGTGGTACCAGTTCCAGGAGGAATGCATTTAGTACCAGTACTAAATCCTCCTAGTTCCTAGTGCCTGGTATTCTAGTTCCAGTACCAGTAAATTCAGTACCAAAGGTTCCCAGTACCAGTACCAAAGATAGCAGTCACAGTGCCAGTGGTACCAGTTCCATTAAAAAATGCATTCAGTTCCAGTACCAAATCTTCCCATCACTACTAAATACTAGTTCCAGTACCAGTTTCAGTAAATTCAGTACCAAAGGTTCCCAGTACCAGTACCAAAGATAGCAGTCACAGTGCCAGTGCTACCAGTTCCAGGTGGAATGTGTTCACTCCCAGTTCTAGTACTAAATCTTCCAGTTGATGTAC
The DNA here is from genome assembly GCF_030014385.1 of Trichomycterus rosablanca. Lineage (NCBI taxonomy): Eukaryota > Metazoa > Chordata > Actinopteri > Siluriformes > Trichomycteridae > Trichomycterus > Trichomycterus rosablanca. The sequence goes on from NC_085993.1 coordinate 52,542,108, forward strand.
TAATTATTCTAGTTCCAGTACCAGTAAATTTAGTACCAAAGGTTCCTAGTTCCAGTGCCAGTGGTACCAGTTCCAGAACCAGTAAATTTAGTACCGATGGTTCCTAATCCTCTCATTCTGACACTTCAATCTGAAGCCAGTGACACTGAACAGAAGATTCTGAGGTCGTGTGAGTGCTGCACTGCAACAAGGGGTTTATGGACCTGGGTTCGATCCTCACTGAGCACTTCAGCTGTGTTCTCACCCTACCAAACATGCAGAAGGTGGATTGGCGCCCAGTGTTTCTGAGGAAACTAAAACCAGCACGACCCTGACCAGGATACAGTGGGGAAAAAAAGCATGAAAATGAACGATATACATTAAAAATATAAACTATAATTTTAAAGCTGCTTTTTTAATTTAATATTTTAAATGATGGTCAAATAAAATAGAGATGAAATTAATAGATGTGATTCCGTCTGATCAGATTCTCCTCGATTATAAACCACACGCGATTAAACATGAAGATAAATTAAATAACGAGGAGCAAAATGAGTTCTAATCCCCCCCGAAAATTCCCCCGTCCCTCCCTCGGCTCCGTCTGACCGGCCGCCTATTGTGTATTCAGAGAGAGAAACGGCACGACACCCCCCCCCCCCCCCCCCCCTCACTCAAACCCTCATTTCAGACAGCAAAAATAAATAACGTCAGAAGGGCCTCCGAAATCTGATCAACAGTTTAGGGAAGGTCCTCTCCTGTTCCAGCATGACCGAGCTCTATACAGACCAGCCATACAAATACTGTCATGTTTTGACTAAACGGGCACAAATTCCCACAGTCACACTTCAAAGTCTTGTGAGAAGCTTCTCAGATCATCACACAGACGCCACTCTGTTTTACTTCTGTTTTAATTCTGTTTGTTTTTGAAACGGAACATCCGGCGGTCCCGGTCAGGCGTTCACGGTTAGGTGTAGGAACCACACACGCCCCCTTCGCCCCGCCCTGAACCCCCCCTTCCCCCCGACGCCCCGCCCGCTTTCTCCTCCAGGCCTTGATTCGGTGAGACAGAAGGAAGTGGAGGAGAACGAGCCGTCGTCCTCAATCAGCTTCATTATCATCAAACTTTAATCAGGATCTCAGGAACCCGGAGTCCTCACACGCACCCATAATAATCCTGATCCGGTCCTACTACAGTCCTACAGTCTTACTACAGTCTTACTACAGTCTTACTACAGTCTTACTACAGTCCTACAGTCTTACTACAGTCCTACTACAGTCCTACAGTCTTACTACAGTCTTACTACAGTCTTACTACAGTCCAACAGTCTTACTACAGTCTTACTACAGTCTTACTACAGTCATACTACAGTCATACTACAGTCCTACAGTCTTACTACAGTCTTACTACAGTCCTACAGTCTTACTACAGTCTTACTACAGTCCTACTACAGTCTTACTACAGTCATACTACAGTCCTACAGTCTTACTACAGTCTTACTACAGTCTTACTACAGTCCTACAGTCTTACTACAGTCTTACTACAGTCATACTACAGTCATACTACAGTCCTACAGTCTTACTACAGTCTTACTACAGTCTTACTACAGTCTTACTACAGTCCTACAGTCCTACTACAGTCTTACTACAGTCTTACTACAGTCCTACTACAGTCTTACTACAGTCCTACTACAGTCCTACAGTCTTACTACAGTCTTACTACAGTCATACTACAGTCATACTACAGTCCTAGTCTTACTACAGTCTTACTACAGTCTTACTACAGTCTTACTACAGTCCTACAGTCTTACTAGTCTTACTACAGTCCTACTACAGTCCTACAGTCTTACTACAGTCCTACAGTCCTACTACAGTCCTACTACAGTTTTACTACAGTCCTACTACAGTCCTACAGTCCTACTACAGTCCTACTTCAGTCTTACTACAGTCCTACTACAGCCCTACTACAGTCCTACAGTCCTACTACATTCCTACTATACAGTCCTACAGTCTTACTACAGTCCTAGTAGTCCTACTACAGTCCTACAGTAACACAGTCCAACAACAGTCCTACAACATTCCTATTACAGTCATACTACAGTCCTACTACAATCCTACTACAGTCCTACAGTCCTACAACAGTCCTACTGTAACACAGTCCTACTACAGTCATACAGTCCTACTACAGTCCTACAAACCCCCCAGTTCTACAGTCCTACTACAGTCCTTTTACAGTCATACAGTCCTACAGTAACACAATCCTACTACAGTCCTACTACAGTCCTACAGTAACACAGTCCTACTACAGTCCTACTGCAGTCCTACAACAGTCCTACAGTCCCACTACAGTCCTACAAACCCCCAGTTATACAGACATTCAGTCCCAGAGTCCTACTACAGTCATATAGTCCTACAAACCCTCGGTTATTCAGTCCTACAGTTCCACAGTCATACAGTCCTACAACAGTCCTATAGTCCTACTACAGTTCTACATTCCCCCAGTCCTCCAGGTTTATTCCTCCTCGTCTCTGAAGTGCATCACAGTCGGGCACAAATCAGATGAACCACAGGTTCAACAGAGAGGAAAAAGTTTACACCCCCCTGCAGATGAAAAACGTTTCCACAGGCGAACAGGACAACAAAGAACACACACACACACACACACACCCCTATACCCCCCCAACACACACACACACACACCCCACACACACACCCCGCGCCGAACTGCTCGTCTGTACGTGGCACAAATCAGAGCAGCATTAGCAGGATGCAGCTCATCTGCATATTCATAGAGAATCAATAATTTAAGAGAGAAGCTGCTCGTAAAGATCAAAATACAAAAAATCATCATTTTTAATGTACGATTCTATTATTCACACACACACACACACACACACACACACACACACACACACACACACACACACACAGCTCTGCTGGATACGATGAACAGAGAGAACACAGAGATACATCAGGACGTCAGAATCTTAAACATGAAGCTTTTTATAAACACACTTTCATTACATCTGATCATAACAGAACAAAAGTATGTGGACGCCCCGATTAATGACACATCACGATGGCACATCAGTGACTAACAGGTGTAATAAATCCACAATATAAAGGAAATGATGCGCTTCTGACTCTGCAGCAACAGTTTAGGGAAGGACCTTTCCTGTTCCAGCATAAAGGAAAGCTCCAGTGTCCTGCACAGAGTCCTGAGCTCAGCCCCACTCAACAGATCTGGGATGAACCAGAACACCGACTGATCCATCAGCACCCAGCCACACACTGCCGTCTTTTTTGAATGGGCAACTGTGTCCCACAGACACACTTCAAAGTCTTGTGCTCATTATAAGCCCTACACACTCCCGTCCACTTTATTAGGAACACGTACATATGCACTAGATTTACGCTGCCACTCCACCTTCTGCATGTTTATACAAGAGAAAACAAACCAAAGAACCCTGAGGAAGCAGCAATGAAGCTCAGTTCTCAGGGAACGCGGTGGTGTTCAGCGCCCCCCACACACACATCGCTGCACCGTAATACGGTACAGAACTGCACACACACACACACACACACACACACACACACACACACACACACACACACACACACACACACACCGTTCAGATCTATTTATAATTGTCTTGATCTAAATATATTTGTCTTGATATTTATTTAGGGAGTATTGAGTACTGTAATATTATAAAATGTAATTATTTAATTTTGCCTTTTTATTTCAGTAAAATTTACATTTTCATTATTATTTATAATTAAGTGTAGGTTATTGTTCATTTATTTTACTGATTATTAAGCTAATAAATTGATAATAAATAAATAATAAAAAACAATAATATTAATAATAATATTAATAACTGAAATTATAATAATTATTAAATTAATGTAATACACCACTACTATTAGTAAGGGTACATAATTATACTATAATATAATAAAGTAATGTAGTAATAAAGTTGTAATAATAATAAATATTAAATTATTGTAATTTAATAATACTAATAAATCATCATAATTAAAATAATAATAATAAAAGTTTTAAAGATTATACAATTATTGTAATAATAATAATAATATAATAACAATAAATGTAATAATAACTGCTATTATAATAATTTAATAATAATAAATGCAACAATAATAAATAATAACAATAATAAATAATAAATAGTCATTGTTACTACATGAATTTGATAATAACATTACTACTGCTAATAACAACTTTGATAATAATTGTTATTATATTAATTTAATAATAATTGTAATACTATTAATAATAATAATAAAATAATAACAATAATAATAAAGTAAATGCAATAATAATTAAGTGATAATAATAATAGTAATAACAATAACATTAATAATAATAAATATTTATTTAACATAATATAACAATAATAATAATAACAATAAAGCAATAATAATAATAATAATACAATAAATGCAATAATAATAATAATAATAATAATAAATGCAATAATAATAATAATAATAATATTAATAATAATAATAATAAGTAAACAGCTTTATTTCACACTGAAGGACCTTGAGCTGAGGGCACAAGTGGCAGAAAGTGGAACGTGAACTTGAGCGTGCAGACCCCCTCCCATCCACCCATCACACACACACACACACACACACACACACTAGTGGGGGGGGGGCACAGAATCCCATCACCCCTCGGTGGAGAAACAAATGACCGTACTCACAGAGTTCTGGCGTCCTGTACTGAAGTTCGTCACACTCGCTCTACATCCTCGAGACGGGACGGCAGCCTGGCAGGGCAGGAACGCCGGGAAAGGAACGTCGGGACAGGAACGCCAGGGCCGAGACTCAGAGGCAACAAGCTCCAGACTCGAGTGGTTGGAGCAGGAACCTCTAGGACTACAAAGGCACGATGGAAGGACCGTGACTCTATCGGAACCCGAAACACGGACGGCGTGGTGCCCGGCGCCACCCAGCATGCCGTGCCGTGCCGAGTTTCTGTGCATCTGCTTGCAAAAGCTGGGTGCAATCAATATGGAAGGGGAGCGGTATTTTATGATTGGAGAAGTTGTGTTGTGTTTTTTGGTGGTGAAATTCATTATTTAGTATGTGAACCTTCAGCTATTCCATATCATTTATTCATAAAGTCCCTTTTTGCCAGAAGGAAATGGATACAGAGCGAAAGAGAAAGAGAGAGAGAGGGCGAGAGAGAGAGTGAGAGATAATGGGGGGGTATGGAGAGGAATCAACGGGGGGGGGGGGGGGGGTATGTAGACCGACGATATTGATCACAAAGCGTCTTAAAAATAAATTCGGGGGAGGAATCAGAGGCGTGATTGACAGATGAAAACCTGGTATAGCTCCGAGGCCTTGAACATCAGAAGTGAGCGCCGACACACACACACACACACACACACACACACACACACACACACACACACACACACACACACACACACATGCACAGTGGCGCCTTGATGTAAAAACCACCGTCGAGGTTCAGAAGTTTGTGAACAAAAAGCCAAAACGTTGCCGCTAAACCTCCCCGATCGCTCAGACGCGTAACGCACACAGACGCCGCACGCGTGAGCCGAGCGAAACCTCATGAAGACGCGATTCTGCCGAAAGAAGAAGCTCGTAATAAAAAACGCTCAAACCTACGGCGGTGAAGCCGAGGCCCGGAGCCGGCGCCCACAAAATGAAGCAATCTGAAATCTCTTCCTGCTTCTGAATTATTCACACCGGACGTGCTGCGACACCGGTGGCGCCGGATTGCTGGAATCCATCTCCGTCACGGGCCGAGGAACGAACCTTCGTTTGGGAGTGGGGTTGAGTTTTAAAGACGTTGAGTTTCGAGGTATTTTTCCCCATAAGGATGTTTGGAGAACCTGTTAATGCGTCCATGGTCCCGTGGAGCTGCAGATATTTTAGTCTCATGTAAAATAATGAGGTTGTTTTTGACACTTAAACACTGAAAACAACACAAATATAATATAAACACAATGAAATACAATTACTAACAGTTACACATCAATAAAAATACAATAAAAGCTGCACTTTAGTTTTACTTCTTTATTGTTTCCTGACGCTTCTTAATGCTGGAGATGCTTGATCTTGGAATACCGTATTCCCTTCAGCACTGGCGCATTCACATGAGAAGTGACAAAACCGCTTTTGCTTTTCTCGCTGTGCCGTTATTTCCTATGAAGTGTGACGGCGGTGCACAAAACTCACCGTGACTTATTGTAGTAAAACAGTGAGTGAGGAATGTGATTAGTGGAGGAACTTATGAGCAGTAATAATGAAGAGAAGTTTAGTGCTCCTGTCTCCTTCTTTTACTACATTAAACCACGTTAAGCTTTATTTTCAACCAGAAGCATTTTAGACTCTGGGAGAAGCTGATTCTGATTCTCACCATTTCTCAGAAGCTGGAGCTGTAACACAAGTTTAAAAGTGAAACAGGGAGGAGAATCCAGATAAACACAGATACATGTGGAGCTGTAACCCTGGATCTGCACCTTATTCCACACTGATGCAGATTCAGCTCAGATTCACACGCTGGTGAGGGTTTACTGATCAAGCCGAGCGCCGAACAAAGCGACGGTCACACAAACGTCCAGTTTAAGGTAAAAAATTTTCCATGAAGGGCGTCGAGTTTTAAAGATTTCGAGTTTAGGGGACGTTACCAGGTCCAACATCACCTTGATCTTTGAGCTTCGCTTTGACTCTTCAGTTCCGTCCACATATTTTAAGGCACTGATGCATGCTGGACAACAAACTCTTGATGAAAGTGATTCCGATGCATCCTAAAAGTGTTTGGTGTTTATTAGAGAGCACAAAATAAGCTTCAGTTCTGAGATCACATGGTGCGTCCTGTAAAGCACGGTGGTGGTAGCATTGTACTGTCATTGCAGAAAGTGGAGAGAACAATGAAAAAGGACTTGGTATGTT
>NC_085993.1:52554043-52586543 GCF_030014385.1 Trichomycterus rosablanca
TATTATCATTATTATTACTATTATTACTATTATTATTATTATTATTTATTTATTTATTTTTATTATTACGTAATTACGTCATTACTCAGTGAATGGAGGTGAGGATCAAACCCAGGTCCCCGGATCCACGCTGCTGTGCTGCACCTACTCTACCAGCTGTACTACCAACTCACTGTTGATCCATCAGCAAAGCTTCTGGAACAAGACTGGCTGAATTTGTGACCGCTTGGTAGAGTGTGGTACCGTCGTCCACAACCGTCGCCCATGTGATCAGCAAAAGCAACAGATTCTGATTCATTCATCCATTTATTCACTCGCTCACTCACCCACTCACTCACCCATTCACTCACCCACTCACATTCCATTTATTCACTCGCTCACTCACCCACTCACTCACTCACCCATTCACTCACCCACTCACTCACCCATTCACTCACCCATTCATTCACTCACTCATTTATTCATTCACTCACTCATTCATTTTATTTCTGCTGTTTACTGGATCACATCTGACCATCCAGACCAATATTTTATAGACGTGTGTTTGAAGAACCAGCACACACACAAACACACTCTCTCTCTCTCTCTCTCTCTCTCTCTCTCTCTCTCTCACACACACACACACACACACACACACACACACACACACACAGGGCTGCAGGGTTAGAAGACACTCATAAAGATGGCATCGGCTCTTATTAGGGTCTGTCACTCCGGGTGCCCGTCACTGTTTGATTAATAACAGAGAGAATCTGACAGGCTGCCAGTCATCACACACACTCACACACACACACAGCACACACACACACACCACACACACACACACACACAGCACACACACACACACCACACACACACACACACACACACAGCACACACACACCACACACACACACACACAGCACACACACACACAGCACACACACACACACCACACACACACACACACACACACACAGCACACACACACACACCACACACACACACACACACACACAGCACACACACACACACCACACACACACACACACACACACAGCACACACACACACACACACACACACACACACACACACACACACACACACAGGACAGTATGAAATGTGAATTAGATAAACGTTCTCTACCCCCTCTACAGGTCAGGGTCCGAGTCCCCGGCCACTTCCACAACCACCTGACAGTTTGGACATCACACACAGACACAGATGGAGGTCTGATACACACACACACACACACACACACACACTCAGTAATTGGGGTCTCCCAGTACTCCCAGTATTGGCAGCCAAAGGTCCGAGTGGACACCCCAGACCATCGTTTCATCAGTCGTCGTATCTACTCCAATGTTCTCGCTGCTCCTCAGGTCTACAGCACCTTGTTTACCTCTGCGCTCTGTCACCGTTATTAACCTGCACTTATTACTGCACCAAAGGCGACAACTGATCAGTTTTGAGTGAAATTCGTTTGCTGTTTTATGTTCTGTGCTGTGGTTCTACAGTGTCCAGGAGTATCATGAAAGGCACATATAAAAAAATAAAATAAATAACAAATAAATAATAATAATAATTATTATTATTGTCATTATTATTATTATTAATGCTGTTAATATTTGTATTATTCATATTATTATTATTTCCATTATTACTGTTATTATTATTAATATTATTATTCATATTACTATTATTATTATTATTATTATTATTACTATTATTACTATTATTACTATTATTATTATTATTATTATTATTATTACTATTATTAATAATAATGAAATGATATTATTATTATTATTATTATTAATAATATAATAATAATAATAATTATTATTATTATTATATATTATTATTATTATTTTTTTAATTAATATTATTATTATTATTATTATTATATAAACCAACTGATCCAGTTTTAAAAGTGACATGCATTTGCTGAGTGACTTCACTGAGCTTCATTTAAAACTATTTAAATCGACAGTGCATTTTGGTATTTTGGTAAAACGCACCTCCTCACAACAGAAGACGGGTTTGGACTGCAGGCAGGTCAGTCTAGCACCAGATAACGCTCCATCAATACTGTCGTAACACATGCAGACGGTGGCTTGGCTTAGTCGTTTAATAAAAAAGCATGGACATGCATGACAAAGATGCCTCCCCACCCCCAATATCATGACCCCGCCTGGCCTTTAAACATCACGCCAATAGTGTTCCTCAGCCCATGTGGGGATGGTTTATACTGGAGCTACGAGCTTGAGCAGTGAATTCTCCTCCTCTGTAATCATCCTGCTGGGAGTGTTGGTCAGAATCGGATGCAGGTTACTGGGTAGCTTACTATGGTGTACATTCTGGGACAGTGTTAGCTCTTCTACTACTGAGTGTGGGATCCTGTACGCCACCTAGAGGCACAAAATGACCTTATGAGGGGCCACCAAATGTAACATTCCGGCACAAGTTTGAATTTTAGACTTAAATTGTAAACAGAAGGACACACGTACGAATCTTCTGGAATAAATGAACCATGAACCATGAATCCAGTCTCTGATTTATGAGGTGGATCATCAGATAATCCAGGAAGCTCCTGACGTCTCCTGTATCTTTATGAGAACTGAAGAACTGAAGAACTGAGGAAGTGAATAAATTCGAGAGCCGTACGGAGGGGCTGAGCGAGAGCTGACGGTCCCTGAGAGACTGATTAACCCTCGTCTGTCAGGAGATGGAGGGGTTCTCAGAGGGACGGACTCGGGGACGGGCGTGATGATGGGTTCAGGATGGAGAGGATTAGAGGAGATGAACACAGACGCTGACAGGAGAGCCGGACCGGACGTGAACTACACAAAGCTCACCATGGTTTCTCTCAGGAGAACCGAGGAGAACTCAGAGAGCTGCAGAAACATCTCCAGGGTCCTGAACATCTACAAGGTCCTGAACATCAACAAGCTCCTGAACATCAACAAGGTCCTGAAGTGATTTAGTGTTTCAGCTTTTATTTTGTCTCGTTCTTCCTGCAAACACGTCTTAAGATGTGCAGCAGTACGGGGGGTCGTTGTTGTTTCAAAATCCATGACAGACCCTGGCTTTTGGATGTGTTGCTGATAACAGTCTGGATGGACCTTTTCGACCTGGAATGCTGATTCATCTGAGCACAATACACGTTTCCACGAGGTTCTTGATGGCGTCTGAGGGATGGAAGATCACGAGCGTTCAGATTAAGCTGCACCCTCCACCTTTACACACTGAAATTCCTCCTGATTCCTTGAATGGTTTAATGATATTCTGCACTGTAGAGGGAGAACATGCAAATCCCTTCCAATCTTTCTTTGAGGTTCATTGTTTTTAAACATTTCGATCATTTTCTCACACATTTGTGGACAAACTGGATCCTCTGATCATCTTTACTCATCAGAGGCTCTCAGCCTTTCCTGGTGCTGCTTTTGTACCAAACCATGATTACAATCACCTGTTCACATCACATCATTATTTAGTGTTTCACCTCATTACTAGCACTAAATTACCCCCGTCCCAACTTTATTTGGAATGTGTTGCAGGTCTGAAATGCAGGAATGGATGTTTATTAATGAATGAAATGAAGTTGAGCAGATAAAAGATGAAATATCTCAGCTTCATCCTGTCTGACATCAAATACACGTCAAAGTCCATGTAAGAAACTCTTGTGTTTTTATTATTATTTACATTTTCCACGTTGTCCCAACTTTTTCTGATTTGGGATTGTAAAAATAATAATAATAATTTACGTTTTAATCACAACATTTCTCACTCTAGCAAGACGTGAAGATTTTGGGATTTTCTTTAATATTTTTGATAATTTATTTCATTACAATTAATTTCTATTTTTATTTCCTGAATAAACGAAGTTCGGAGGCTAAAAAACAAAAATAAACGTTAGTTGTAGCAAAGCTGCTAAAGTTAAAACTAAACCGCTAACTAATCCACGACTAGCTAAACCCTCCCTGACCACGCCCACCACACAGACAGACTAGTGGTGTGATGGAGCGGTCACCTCAATAAAGACCTGAGCGGCGAGATAGCGGAGCAGAGTGCTGCCCTCTAGTGGACTGTACAACACACACACACACACACACACACACACACACACACACACACACACACACACACACACACACACACACACTCGTGTTTACGGCCGCGGGTGTGAAACTGCGGGCCCGGCGCTCCATCCATCACGGTGGCGCTGCAGCTCGTCTTTATTAGAAACGATTCTGAGCGGCGGCGGCGGCGGCGTTTAGGAGCCCCTCATCACCGAAGCTCCGCCCACAACGCTGCTTCATTATTGATGTGTGTGTTATTGCTGATTTCGGTGTTTCTGCTCCCCGGTGTGTGTTTGAGAGAAGGGGGGGGGGGGGGGCGCAAATTTATCCACCTCAACCCACCCGGCACCACCCCGACACCCCCCATACACTCCAGTACACACACTAACACACACACACAATCATATACACACAGCACCACCCCGACACCCCCCATACACTCCAGTACACACACACACACACACACACACACACAATCATATACACACAGCACCACCCCGACACCCCCCATACACTCCAGTACACACACTCACACACACACACACACACACACACACACAATCATATACACACAGCACCACCCCGACACCCCCCATACACTCCAGTACACACACACACACACACACACACACACACACACACAATCATATACACACAGCACCACCCCGACACCCCCCATACACTCCAGTACACACACTCACACACACACACACACACACACACACACACAATCATATACACACAGCACCACCCCGACACCCCCCATACACTCCAGTACACACACACACACACACACACACACACACACACACACACAATCATATACACACAGCACCACCCCGACACCCCCCATACACTCCAGTACACACACTCACACACACACACACACACACACACACACACACACAATCATATACACACAGCACCACCCCGACACCCCCCATACACTCCAGTACACACACACACACACACACACACACACACACACAATCATATACACACAGCACCACCCCGACACCCCCCATACACTCCAGTACACACACTAACACACACACACACACACACACACACACAATCATATACACACAGCACCACCCCGACACCCCCCATACACTCCAGTACACACACACACACACACACACACACACACACACACACACAATCATATACACACAGCACCACCCCGACACCCCCCATACACTCCAGTACACACACACACACACACACACACACACACACACACACACAATCATATACACACAGCACCACCCCGACACCCCCCATACACTCCAGTACACACACACACACACACACACACACACACAATCATAGACACAGCACCACCCCGACACCCCCCATACACTCCAGTACACACACACACACACACACACACACACACACACACAATCATATACACACAGCACCACCCCGACACCCCCCATACACTCCAGTACACACACTAACACACACACACACACACACAATCATATACACACAGCACCACCCCGACACCCCCCATACACTCCAGTACACACACACACACACACACACACACACACACACACACAATCATATACACACAGCACCACCCCGACACCCCCCATACACTCCAGTACACACACTAACACACACACACACACACACACAATCATGTACACACAGCACCACCCCGACACCCCCCATACACTCCAGTACACACACACACACACACACACAATCATATACACACAGCACCACCCCGACACCCCCCATACACTCCAGTACACACACACACACACACACACACACACAATCATATACACACAGCACCACCCCGACACCCCCCATACACTCCAGTACACACACTAACACACACACACACACACACAATCATATACACACAGCACCACCCCGACACCCCCCATACACTCCAGTACACACACACACACACACACACACACACAATCATATACACACAGCACCACCCCGACACCCCCCATACACTCCAGTACACACACTAACACACACACACACACACACAATCATATACACACAGGGTTCCAGAACACTGGGGGTCACATTCCGTCAATTTACAAACTTAAACTCCACAAACACCCTCACCTTACTTCAGTAATTCGGTCCAAGACTCACAACTTACACGCTATAAACCTTTATAAGCGACCGTATAACGTAGCTAATACAACATTTACATCCATATTTCAGCATTTACCTATATTTTTAATAAGTATTAACATTTTAATGATGGTAATTTATAGAAAAATATAAGTTACTTGTACCTGATAGGTGACGGAGATAAGTCACAAAGTCAACACAAACACAAGGGTGAATAAACCGCAATGCAGCAGCGCCGCTACGTGGTGAAACACTGGAACTACAAGTACCGAACTTCAAAATAAGATAAAGATAAAGATGAGATAAGATAAGATAAGATAAGATAAGATAATCCTTTATTCATCCCACAGTGGGGAAATTCACAGTGCTATAGCAGCGAAGGGATAGCAGGGTACTCAGTACAAACAATAGACAAATAAACAGTACAATGTATAACAATATAGACATTATCAATAATAAAAGTCAAAAACTGAAAAAAAAAAATCTTATTTACAAGTTATTGCACATGAAATTTTAAATTGCACATGGAAAAGTGAAAACAACGTTTTAAGTGTGTGTGTATGAGTGTGTAAGTGTGTGTGTGTACGTGATCTGCCGGGAGCAGTGCTGGTTGTATAATCTAACAGCAGCAGGAAGGAAGGACCTGCGGTACCGCTCTTTCACACATTTAGGGTGAAGCAGTCTGTCGCTGAAGGAGCTGCCCAGTGCTGCCAGTCTCATGCATGGGGTGGGAGTCATTCTCCAGCATGGATGCCAGCTTGGCTAACATCCTCCTGTCTCCCACCACCTGCACGGGGTCTAAGGGGCTCCCCAGGACAGAGCCGGCCCTCTTGATGAGTTTGTCTAGTCTCTTTCTGTCCGCTGTAGAGATGCTGCTGATGCCACCACTGTGTCAAAGAACGTCCTCAGTCCCCCGCACTCCAAATGACCGCAGTGTCCTTAGTAGATAAAGTCTGCTTTGACCTTTATTATAAAGTGCAGTAGTGTTAGCTGACCAGTCCAGTTTGTTGTTTAGATGAACACCCAGGTACTTATAAGAGTCCACTCTCTCAATGTCCACTGCCAATGTCAATGTCCATTTCCCTACGGAAATCCATTCATGTAAATAAAAGATAATTTTATACGATTTTATACATGACATTATTTATTATCTTTAACATTTATTTCTATGTGATTTTGCACTTTTTGTTGCTTTAGGTGATTTTTGACAGATTTTATTAGTTTTTAATATTTTGCTGGCAGATGTAAACTGACGATAGTCCAATTTTATTTGTATTTTTAAGGTCCAACAGCAGCATCTTCAGCACATGGGGTTCAAATTTAACTCTGACTGAGCCAATCCAAGAACTTCATGTTGTTTTTAAACCATTCAGTGGTGGACATGTCGCATATCCCAACTGTGCTTCAGTTTAGACCACTGACTGACGTTTCTTTTCAGTATTCAGGATTTTTTAGTAGAGAGCAAAGCGGTTGAGGTACTGGACTAGTAATGCCTCTGTTGGACCCTTGAGCAAGGCTCATAACCCTCAATTGATTGGATTGTATAGGGTCACAATTATAAGGGCGCAAATACTATTTCACAGCGCAGTAAGACCTAATGATTATCTTATGGATGCTATGTGCAGTTGATGCAGTAACTCATGTCCAGCACAAACAGATTTGGTGGATTTGTTGTCCCTAAATTTATCTACACTATCAGGCCAAAAGTTTGTGGACTCCCCTTATAATTATGAAGTTCAGGTGTTTCAGCCACACATATTCCTAACAGGTAAAATTAATGAAATCATTTATAATTTCCTAACATTTTGTTCCTGCAGTGGCAGAAGAGTTTCCTACACTCAAGTGCACTACACGTCCAAAAGTATGTGGACACCTCTCCTCAGCTCAGGAGTTTCAGCTACCTGGTTTGACAAGTAAGTGATGCGAGACTCCAGCGGCCTGCAGAGAACCCTGGACCGACTGAGCACAAATTCCCACAGAAACACTCCATTGATGTGGGTTAATGTGCACGGTGCAAGTAGATAATGAGGTGTCCACATACTTTTGGCAATAATGTGTGCAGTAAGAGAACATTGATCCGCGCTGTTGTGCTGTGTGTTGGATAAATGAGTATTTGTCTCCATCTAGTGGCAGCGTGTAGAAACGTGCACAGTCCGGTCACAGTTCCATCACTGAAATATTCACCCATTCATTCATTCAGTGTCTGTTTTACCACTGCGCTATCTTGGTCATGGTCGCGGTGGGTTCGATTCGTTTGGCAAATTCGTTGGCAGGAAACACCCCGAACAGGTTGTCAGTCCAACCCAAAACACACACACACACACACACACACTGCATGCCTTTGGACTTGTGTGGGGGGGATACCACAGCACCCAAAAGAAACCCACGTGGACACGGAGGAGAACATGCAAACCTTCACACAGAAAGGACTCTGGAAAGGACCAGTTCAAATCTCAGCTCTACTACCAGTCAGCTAGGCGCTCCATCAGCAGTGCAGACAGTGCAGCAGATAAAACCATCCGCTAGTCTGCTGGGTGGGAAAAGAAGGGACTAAAAAGTGGGCGGGGTCTTCATGGCTGTGTAAGGACCCTGGTTAGTAGGCCGAGGCGCCTGTACAGAAGTGGAGGAACGTGGAGATCAGTGCGTGACTCTCCATGAGCGAGACCGACCTCACACACCGATCCACAGAAGTACAGGGGGATAAGAAGGGGTCGGGGGAGCGCCTGTCAGGCGAGCTACTGATTCCGTTATTTTGGGTGTGTGATTAGGCCCCACATGAGGACACTGAAGGACTTGTGGAAGGAATAAGCTGGATTGACAAAATGACGACGTGGATTTTATTATCAGGAGCTACAAGACAGGGTGATGGGGGAGAAAGCTGACCCGTCTGTCCAGCCAACCATCACAAAGTCATGATGTAGTGACGTGATGTGGCACAGAGAGATCTCCAGCTACTCTGCAGATTCCAGAAAACCCAAAACCCATAAATTCACGAAGGTTGTTAAGAGAGAAGCT
Organism: Trichomycterus rosablanca; assembly: GCF_030014385.1. Classification (NCBI taxonomy): domain Eukaryota; kingdom Metazoa; phylum Chordata; class Actinopteri; order Siluriformes; family Trichomycteridae; genus Trichomycterus; species Trichomycterus rosablanca. The sequence goes on from NC_085993.1 coordinate 52,563,234, forward strand.
GCAAGCTGGTTAAAATCGGTCCGCGACCCCCAGCTGACCCGAGGGCCCCTGTGTGGACGTCTGCTAAAGTGGGTATTGAGTGGGAATCAATGTTCAGTAATCCAGTCGCTGCACTAGGTGGATAAACGCACACACACACACCCACACACACACACACCCACACACACACACAATGAATAAATAAATAATTGAATGCATAAATGAATGAATAAAAAAATGAACAAAAAGATAAATGCATGAATGAATAATTAATTAATTAATTAATTAAATAAATAAGTAGGTATATAATAATAATAAATAAATGCTATATAAATAAATAAATAAATGCTTGAATAAATACATCAATACAAAAAACGAATAAACAAACAAATAAACAAAAAATAAATGCAGGAATGAATAAATAAATAATTAAATAAATAAACAAATAGGTAAATAATAATAGTAATAAATAAATAAATGATGAATAAATAAATAAAGAAATAAACAAAATAAATGAATGAATAAATAAACAAAAAGATAAATGCATGAATGAATGAATAAATAAATAAATAAATAAATAAATAAATAAATAAATAAATAAATAAATAAATAAATATTATGAATGAATAAATAAATGAATGAATGAATGAATAGGTAAAAAATAAATAAATAAATAAATAAATAAATAATAATAGTAATAAATAAATAAATAAATAAATAAATAAATAAATAAATAAATAAATAAATACATAAATACATAAATAATTGTAATAAAAAAAATATGAATAAATAAATAATAATGTAATAAATAAATAAATAAATGAATGAATGAATGAATGAATAAATAAATAAATAAATAAATAAATAAATAAATAAATAAATAAATAAATAATTGTAATAAAAAAAATATGAATAAATAAATAATAATGTAATAAATAAATAAATAAATGAATGAATGAATGAATAAATAAATAAATAAAAGCAGTATCTGATAGTTACAGACTAATCAAATATAAATGAAGTGTTTATAAACTCCTCTATCAGAACAATCAGCTCTAATGAATAAATGTGAAATAAAACGAGCGTCTCTGGTGAAGACGTCCGTGTCGTCTTACAGCGGTTAGATCTCCATCAGCTCCACGCTCTCACTAATGGAGGCTGAAGGTCTCGTCCCTCAGGATCCTCCTCTAATGGGGGAATATCGAGCGCTTTCGGCCGCCAAGTTTTCATTTCGGTGAACGTTTGGAGCGCGGTGAGATTCCAGCCTGGACGGAGAGGAACAATCACGTCTAACGTCCAGGACCGTCTGAGACTCCGCCCGTCCACAAACGTCTTCACCGCAACGGGTCCGGGTTCGATTTCAGCCGCATTTAACCTTCAATCAAGGTCAAACCGCAAGTTTCTACAGGAACACTAAACCAAGACCAGGGCGGAAGTATGTGGACGCCACTCACACATGCCAGACAGGAGCCTAGAGGATCGAACTTTGGGATATTAAAATCTTATATAAGTAAGTTGTGGGTTTGAACCCTGGCTCTGCCATGCACCTGATCTTGGGCCCTTGAACGAGGCCCTTAACCCTCCTGCGCTCAGACCCAGCTTCCAAACAAGCTGTGATACACAGAAACATCTGTACAAGTGATAAATAAAAATGTTCTGTGCTATAATTCTAATTATTCATCGCTTACAGATGTATAACATCAATTTATTGTGTATAAAAGGAACTTATATGCTTCAAACTTGGTGCCAACAGCTTGGGAAAGGACCTGTCCTGTCCAAGCACATAAAGTCCATAAAGTTATGGTTTTAAGATTAAATAAATAAATAAATAAACAAATAAATGACAAAAAAAATTTATGATAATTAAAAATTAATATATTTTATAAAATAAATAAATTAATGAAAAAATTAATGAATAAATAACTAAATTATTAAATGAATGAATGAATGAATAAATAAATAAATAAATGAATAAATAAATAAATGAATAAATGAATGAATGAATAAATAAATAAATAAATGAATAAATAAATAAATGAATAAATGAATGAATGAATAAATAAATAAATAAATGAATAAATAAATAAATGAATAAATGAATAAATGAATAAATGAATAAATGAATAAATGAATGAATGAATAAATAGCTGACTAAAAATAAAATAAATAAATAAATAAATGAATAAATAAATAAATGAATAAATGAATGAATGAATAAATAAATAAATAAATGAATAAATAAATAAATGAATAAATGAATAAATGAATAAATGAATAAATAAATAAATAATAATTAAATAAATAAATGAATGAATTAATGAATTAATGAATAAATAAATAAATAAATAAATAAATAAATAAATAAATAAATAAATAAATAAATAAATAAATAAATAAATAAATAAATGAATGACTAAAAATTAAATGAATAAATAATTAAATAAATGAATAACTAACTAAAAATTAAATGTATGAATAAATGAATAAATAAATAAATAAATACATACATACATACATACATTTTAGTCTAAAGGAACTCCAGTGACTGTACAGAGCTCTGACATCGACCCCGACGTGCACTTTTGAGATGAATTGGAAAACCACTGTTAGCTTTTCCAACATCAGTGTGTTTCCTTATAAAAATATATATTTTAAATATTATTATTAGGCACAAATTCTCACAGACACCCTTTAACATTATGTGTAAAGCTTTTCAGACGAGCTGAGACTCTAATAGGTGTAGAGAGGCAGGAGTCTACGTACAGGAGTCAAATCCAAGCTAAAGGACGGACATGAGGTGTGTTCCAGTCACCCCAGTGGTTCCCTGTAGTGCTGAGGTGGAGAACAAGAGGAATTCGGAATGTTTAAGTGAGATTCCGAACCACAGGGAGTGAAGTCGCTCGGATGGAACGCTCCATCGCTACACAGGAATCGTTACCCATCAATCACGGCGCGTCTGGCTGGTTTAGACGGCCGGCGCGTTATCCGAGTGGCGAGCAGTATGAGTGTGATCACGGCGTATTACAACTTCTCTCGTGCTGTTGACGTACAGCAAAACAAACATGTCAGAGCGCTGAGAGGAAGAGGACGGACGCGGCGTTTTCACAGAACGTTCCGTCAGTTAGCTTCCTGCTAAATGACAGTTAGCCAGCCGCCGCCACGGTGATGCAGCGCCGCGTGGATTATATTTATATATTTATTAATTATCAGGAGCGACTCGACACAACATAAACACGCCACAAAGCTGCCGTACGTCCATAAAACCACATTTAATTTTTCCTACACAGCCCCCCCCCCCAATTCTCTCACCAATTCAGTCATATCCAATTCCGCTCTGACTAACACACGCCCCCTCAGACTCGTGTGCAGCACCGCTTCTTTTCACTTGCACCAGGTTCATACGGAGATCCGTATCATGCACGGAGAGTCACGCACTGATCTCCGTTATCCCCCGTCTCTGTGAAGTGCTGCGCCATCGATCAGCCAGCAGAGGGCATAACTGCAGCACTTATGAGGAATCCACTACAGCTGTTTGTCGTCTGTGTGGGCACCCAGCCTGCCGGTAGCAGAGCTATTCAGGGTTTTGATTGGTCCTTTTAAACCAGGGGTGTGTGGCTCCGGTTTCCTCTCCAGGTTCCTCCCTGTAATTTTTACTTGCCCCTGTCGCCCTCGGCTGCTCATCAGGGGGGTTTGATTTGCTTTGAGACGATGTCTGTTGTAAAAAGCGCTGTCCAAATACATTTGACTCGACTTTCTTCCCGTATTACACACACAATGTGATACACGACAGAGCTACGATGACCCTCCAGGACGTCCCGAATGAAGGGATTCGACCAACTGAAGTTCCCTTATAGCCCACGTGTAGGGAACACAAGGGTGCTGCGTAGAGTCCACGTCCAGGTTACAGACAAGGATTGGAACTGTTACTTGCTGGATGTCTCAGAAATCAGCCATAACATCATTACAACATCATGGATGCTAATATAGCGTCACCTTATGGGCACGTTGGTAAACTGCAGTCCCTCTGAGAGAGGGTGGATTGGTCAGATGTAATAAAATGAGAGCTTTACGGTACGTCACACAGGAGAAAAATAAACACCAGTCCTACCTGTGAAACTTGAAAAGGAGGCTCCATGATGTTTTGGGGTTGATTTGCTGCTTTGCTCAATGGAATCCTCACAGAAGCTGTTCTCAAACCTGTTTAATCCTGTCGCTGGTTCAAGCCTCACATCTGCCAGGTTGCCACTGTGGGGGCCCCTGAGCAAGGCCCTTAACCCTTGATTGCTTGCAATGCCTGTAATGTAAATAATAAGAGCAGAAATTAACTCAGAATTACTAAATCATGGATGCTAATGTGGTGTCACCTCCACCACCCTTCGCAGCTATAACAGCCTCCACTCTTCTTGGAAAGCTTTCAGTAAGATGATAGATATTCTTCCGTGGGAAAGTGGTACCTGTATTTCGGAAACGAAAGCATGGCTACCAGGGGAAGTCCTGATTCTTGGGGTTGAGGTCAGGGTTCGCTGCAGGCCACTAGAGTTCTTCTCTTGGTCTCTTGGTGACTGTAGTAATGCTCGATGGTACCGTGTTGGCGTGTTTGGAGGGATTTAGCTCAGAACGTTCCGGTTCTGGATGAGTTCCTGCCCCCGTGTTGCTCCTGATCAGACGTGTTTTCCCTCACCTGATTGACGTTGGATATATCGGATCGTGCTGAATCAGATGCAGGCTGCAGCGTCGTTGTTTTACCGATCGATGCGACGCTGATGTTTACTGTTGCGCTCCTATAGGAAACCTTTAAAACTCTAATCCCATAATCCCTCTCTGTTTAGAGACTCAGCCATCGATTAAACGTCTGCAGCTGAGTCCTGTCAGATCTGATCTCAGACCTTCTCACGCTTCAGTACCAGCGTCACATATTTACATCAAAAATACCACACACCCATCAGCCAGAACATTAGAACCACTGAAAAGTGTCTCCCCATCAGCAGGGGGCGTCACAGACCTCTTAAACAAAGCCCTGACCTGCTTGGATTTTACAGTTGCAATCAAAGTCACTTTGGATAAAATCGTCTGCTAAATGCCAAAAATGTAAATGCCGAACTGTCGATGTAAACGAGAACCTGTTCTCCTGCCTGCTTAAATAAGTAAATAAATAAAAAAGGGTAAAAAGGGTAAATAAAAATAAATAAGTAAATAAATAAAAAAGGTAAAAAGAGTAAATAAATAAAGGTAATAATTTAATACAAAAATAAAGGTAAATAAATAAATAAAAATAAATAAATAAATAAATAAAAGTAAAAAAATAAATAAATAAAGGTACATACATTTAGGTTAAAAAGGGTAAATAAAGGTTAAAGTTAATACAAAAATAAAGGTAAACAAATAAATAAATGAAGATAAATAAATACAGGTAAATAAAAAATAAATAATGGTAAATACATAAAGGTGAAAAAATAAATAACGGTAAATAAAGGTTAAATAAAGATAAATAAGGGCAAATAAAGGAAAATAAATAAATAAAGGTGAATAAAGGCAAATAAAAATAAAGGTATGTAAAATAAAATAAAAATAAAGTAAATAAATAAAAGAAAATAAAGAAATAAATAAAGTCAAATAAAGGTGAATAAAGGTAAATAAATAAATAAAATAAAATAAAAGAAAATATAGGAAAATAAAAATAAATAAATAAATAAAAATAAAGGAAATAAAAATAAATAAAGATTAATAAATAAAAAAGGTAAATAAAGGTAAAAAAAAATAAAATTAAAGAAATAAAGGTAAATAAATAAAATTAAATGAATAAAAGTAAATAAATAAAGATAATAAAATAAATAAATAAATAAAAGTAAATGAATAAAGATAATAAAATAAATAAATAAAACCCAACATCTGTGTGTTTTAATGAAGAACTTTTGGATGGAGTTTGGAGGATCTGTACCAGCTCCATCACTGAAAGTTCAGGAGAACAATTCCAGCTTGATGTCAGATTGAGAATCCGCTCAGATGTCCTTTGTTAAGTTTTGGGTCGTGACCCTGAAATGTCAGAGCCTGAAACGCGGCGGATCCGGCGCTGTGATCCCGTATTCCTACAGAAATGCGCCCCTGTTCGGGTCTCTGATGAATTTTGGATGAGGCGGCTCGGCTCCGGCCTCGTTAGCGTTTGCCATTTCAGCCGTTCTGAATGGCTCAGCTGGTCCGGTTCCTAATCTGCTCCTCTCGCCTCAGAGGTGGAGCAGAACGCCGAGATAAGACGCCGATCGGCTCGGCCGCCCGCCGCCACACAGAATGAGAGGGCCAGGGTAAATGGGAGGCGGCTGATAGAGGGAGCAGGTGGCGGCGTGGCGTCTCCCGCGTCTATCATTCGGCGGGTATCAGCGCGGTGCAGGAGGCGCCGGGTTCCGCTCAGCGTGGCTTGTGAGGAGCAGATAAGAGTGAGCCATCTTTGTTTGAGGGACAGGGTGGCTGCGTCGGGTCGGCCCTCTCTACGTCCCCCACATCGACTCGCCTGCCCCCCGAAAAATGAGAGGGAACTGCGAGCGGGCGCGGCCTTTGTAAGGACGAGAATGGTGCAGGTTTATCACCTGTATACTGTTCAATACTAGACACATTAAAGAAAGAGTAGCCAGTCTTTTCTTTTCCCAGTTTAGTCATATCTGATTCCCTGATAGTATTACTGCTGCAGACCTCCACTCCTGACCGAGGAGGGTTATGAGTAACACACGCCCCCTTTGACAAGTGTGCTTTATTTCGCCTGCACCAGGGTTCATACGGAGATCCGTATCGCGCACAGTCACAGAAAAGGTAAATAAAGGTAAATAAATGAATAAAAGTAAATAAATAAAGATAAATAAATAAATGAATAAAGGTAAATAAATAAATAAATAAATAAAAGTAAATAAATAAAGATAAATACAAATAAATAAATAAATAAATAAATAAAAGTAAATAAATAAATAAATAAATAAAGGTAAATAAATAAAAGTAAATAAATAAATAAAAGTAAATAAATAAATAAAGGTAATTAAATAAATAAAAGTAAATAAATAAAAGTAAATAAATAAAGGTAAATGAAGGACAATAAAGGTAAATAAAGGAAAATAAAAGTAAATAAATAAATAAATAAATAAAGGTAAATAAAGGAAAATAAAAGTAAATAAATACATAAATAAATAAAAGTAAATTAATAAATAAAAGTAAATAAATAAATAAATAAATAAATAAAGGTAAATAAAGGAAAATAAAAGTAATTAAATACATAAATAAATAAAAGTAAATTAATACATAAATAAAAGTAAGTAAATAAATAAAAATAAAATAAATAAAAAAATAAATAAAAGTGAATAAATTCAAGTAGGCAGTGCCTGCAGCAGACAGAATCAGTCACTAGTCTGCTGGGTGGGAAAAGACAGGACTAAAAAATGGGCGTGTTCATGGACGCTGTGTAAGGACCCTGGTTAGTAGCCCGAGGCGCCTGTACAGAAGTGGAGGAACGTGGAGATCAGTGCGTGACTCTCCCTGCATGAGACCGATCCATCAAAATATGGGTAAATAAGAAGGGGTCGGTGGAGTGCACACGTTGGAGGGAGGGCATGTCAGGAGAATATACCCTCCTCGTACACCATCGGGGTCTCCAGCAGAGGAAGAGGAACTGGCTACGACTAAACTGGGAGAAATAAAATAGTAAATAAATAAATAAATAATTAATCGTGACATTGGAGGGAAGGACGGGTACGAAGGTGATGTTCCGCGCTCCTGTCAGCTCTGGGTGACTTTCTCTTCCTGCAGACCCCCCGCGACGCTCAGCATCCGTTTAACCGCCGTCCCCTCGCCGCCATATGGTCCACAACATGGCACCGGCACACCTTACCGCCGGGCGGAGGGAGGACGGGCAGCGCCAGCCGGTGCAGGATTAACTAATCACCGCTCACGTCTAACCGGCTGCCTCGTTTTCCGCTCAGGCGGGCGCGTAATGACATGCCCTTTAACTTCACATCCTGCACCATCATCACGCTTAATCTCGACCTCCGAATCTTACAACCCCCACCCCCTGTCCGCCGCCGTCCGCCACGACAGACCAGGACGAAAACACGCAATTAAACGGCGGGAAAAAAATGGCGAGGCGAGCGGAAAACAGAAAGTAAAAAGGTCAGTCCGGCGTCAGCGGCTCCGCATGAATATTTAAATAATAAACCCAGAGCAGCTGCAAACCTGCCCAAACATCAGCATTCACATAAATAATGAGTCTGTTATAGGACAACCATCATAGAGTCGGGACCGAGTCAGGACCGAGTCAAGGCTGAGTCAGGACCCGCCACAAAAAGTGATGCTCATTAATACAACATTATTTATTTATTTATTTATTTACAGCCCGAACACTGAACCAGACTGATGCTAATTAGCAGAATAACAACACAAAGGGCGACAAACCAGTAAAAATCTAATTAATAATGAAGAAACGAGCATAAAATTCAGTGTTTTTTTAATTTAATCCAACTTTTTAGTGCCTGAAACACTTCACATCAACACAAGAATGGACTCACAAACCAGCGCTGATGCATTTCTGACTCCAAAGTTTTCTGAAACCGATGTTTGATTTTACACAGTAAACACTTTACACACATTATATATGAACAAAAGTGCTGGGACACAATGGTGTGATATAATGGGAACGATTCGCTTCTGACTCTGCAGCAAAAGTTATATTATTCAGATACACACACACACACACACACACACACACACACACACACACACCTGTATCAGGAGTAAAGCTCAGGTACACACACACACACACACACACACCTGTATCAGGAGTAAAGCTCAGGTACACACACACACACACACACACACACACACCTGTATCAGGAGTAAAGCTCAGGTACACACACACAAACACACACACACACACACACACACACACACACACACACACACACACACACACACACACCTGTATCAGGAGTAAAGCTCAGGTACACACACACACACACACACACACACACCTGTATCAGGAGTAAAGCTCAGGTACACACACACACACACACCTGTATCAGGAGTAAAGCTCAGGTACACACACACACACACACACACACACACCTGTATCAGGAGTAAAGCTCAAGTACACACACACACACACACACACACACACACCTGTATCAGGAGTAAAGCTCAAGTACACACACACACACACACACACACACACACACACACACACCTGTATCAAGAGTAAAGCTCAGGTACACACACACACACACACACACACACACACACACACCTGTATCAAGAGTAAAGCTCAGGTACACACACACACACACCTGTATCAGGAGTAAAGCTCAAGTACACACACACACACACACACCTGTATCAATAGTAAAGCTCAGGTACACACACACACACACACCTGTATCAGGAGTAAAGCTCAGGTACACACACACACACACACCTGTATCAAGAGTAAAGCTCAGGTACACACACACACACACACCTGTATCAGGAGTAAAGCTCAGGTACACACACACACACACACCTGTATCAGGAGTAAAGCTCAGGTACACACACACACACACACACACCTGTATCAGGAGTAAAGCTCAAGTACACACACACACACACACACACACACACACCTGTATCAGGAGTAAAGCTCAAGTACACACACACACACACACACACACCTGTATCAAGAGTAAAGCTCAGGTACACACACACACACACACACACACACACACACACACCTGTATCAAGAGTAAAGCTCAGGTACACGTACACACACACACACACACACACACACACACACACACACACACCTGTATCAAGAGTAAAGCTCAGGTACACACACACACACACACACACACACACACACACACACACACACACACCTGTATCAGGAGTAAAGCTCAAGTACACACACACACACACCTGTATCAAGAGTAAAGCTCAGGTACACACACACACACACACCTGTATCAAGAGTAAAGCTCAGGTACACACACACACACACACACCTGTATCAAGAGTAAAGCTCAGGTACACACACACACACACACCTGTATCAGGAGTAAAGCTCAGGTACACACACACACACACACACACACACACACACCTGTATCAGGAGTAAAGCTCAGGTACACACACACACACACACACCTGTATCAGGAGTAAAGCTCAGGTACACACACACACACACACCTGTATCAAGAGTAAAGCTTAGGTACACACACACACACACACACACACACACACACACCTGTATCAGGAGTAAAGCTCAAGTACACACACACACACACACACCTGTATCAAGAGTAAAGCTCAGGTACACACACACACACACACACCTGTATCAGGAGTAAAGCTCAGGTACACACACACACACACACACCTGTATCAGGAGTAAAGCTCAGGTACACACACACACACACACACACACCTGTATCAGGAGTAAAGCTCAGGTACACACACACACACACACACACACCTGTATCAAGAGTAAAGCTTAGGTACACACACACACACACACACACACACACCTGTATCAAGAGTAAAGCTCAGGTACACGTACACACACAAACACACACACACACACACACACACACCTGTATCAAGAGTAAAGCTCAGGTACACGTACACACACACAAACACACACACACACTCAGTATAATTTCTTGTATCTCCAAGAAACCCTCACGGACACGGAAAGAACCCTGGAAAGGGTGCCCAGTCGGGGAATCAAACCCAGGACCTTCTTATTGTGATAAGACAGTGCTATCCACCGAGCCACCGTACTGCTCACTATAATGAAGCTGATGAGTGAAAATCTTAAGTAAAGATTAAGGAGAATGAAAGAGACCGAGCACCTCACAGATTCTTCTCTTCTGTGTTAATGAATGTTATAAATTCCTGCAGTCCTGGTCCAGAATCTGCTGCTGCTTCTGTGCATTTTTGTGTGTTTTTACAGCTTCACAATAACCCTGAAGTGGGAGCAGAAATGAAGAAGCTCTTCGAGTTCTCCGCCGGCTCGGCTCGTTTTATTTCACTCCAATAATCAGGACACGAAACGAACAGAAAGAAAAAAAGTCATTTCACTCCACACTGGAATTCCTGCAGGACGACCTTCACTAAATAAACCTTTATTATTTATTTTAACAAAACGGGGCCGTTATGTCTGAAAATCGGTGTTTTGAGGAGGAGTTTGTTTAAGATTGAATAGTTGTGAAGTTATTAGAGTTCCAGAGCGGCGCCTCGGGTCTGAATGCGGCCGCGGACGGAGGATTCGAGCCTGTAATTCCGAGCGGATTCGACCTTGAGCGACTGGCGGAGTAAATCAGGCGGCGGCTCAGGCGGACCGGAGATAAATGGAAGCGGGAAGGTCAGTCGGGCTCGGGTATCTGCAGCCACGTCACTTTCCTGATGAATTATTATAATTATTTTTATTATTGAGAATTAATTCTGCTCAGGTGCAGAAGTTTCACACCGGGCTGAGAAGGTCGTTACTGACCCAGGTTACTGCTTTAAATCCTTGAAAGAGCACCAGCGCATCTAAAAATCCACTCAAACTCCACCAGAGATCCAAAATATGTGAACAAAAGTATTGGGACACCCGACTGTAAGCTCTCCGACATCCCGCTCCAAAACCTCCTTTCTCGGAAGCCTTTCTACAAAACTTTGGAGTGTGTCTGTGAGGATTTGTGCCCATCCAGTCAATTGTTGTAGGAGAAGAGAAGGCCTGGCTCACAGTCTAAGTGTAATTCATCCCAATAGCGATGAGTTCTGTATAAAACAATTGGAGCTCATGTGAGGTCTCGAATCCTGGTGAGCGTCCTCAGTGGAGGCTTAATCATGCTAAAAGAGGAAGGGGACTTCCCCAAACTGTTGCCACAGAGTTAAAAGAATATAATTTACCATGTATCCTTTTATTAATTAATCTGTTGTGTTTTTAATCTGAACATATTTAGTAGTTCTTGTGTGCTACATTTACATTATATTCTCTTTGTATGTTATATTAACTTTGACTCTGGGTTAAAGACTCGTGACTTGCTTGGACTCTAACCTAAAGACTCAGAATGTAACTTTAACTCTATATCCTAAAGACTTGTGACTTGACTTAGTCTCTAGCTACTGACTTATAACTTGACTAGGACTTTAATTTAAAGACTTGTTACTTGACTTAGACTCTAAAGACCCGTGACTTGACTTGCACATTAGCCTAAAGACTCATGACTAGAACTCTAGGTTAAAGCTTTATGACTTTTTTTGGACTCATAATGTGACTTGGACTTTAGTGTAAAGACTCTGGAATAAAGACTTGTGACTTGACTTGCACACTAGCCTAAAGACTCATGACTAAGCCTCTGTGACTAAGTTAAAGACTCATGACTTGACTTGGACTTTAATTTAAAGACTGATGACTTCACTTGGACTCTAAAATAAAGACTCATGACTTGACTTGGACTTTAATTTAAAGACTGATGACTTCACTTGGACTCTAAAATAAAGACTCATCACTTGACTTGTACTCCAGGCTGCATAGCAGGGCCTAGATTTGAACCAACAATCTTCTGATTAATAACCCAAAGCTTCACCCACTAGGCACCACTGTCCCTCAAAGACTTGTGACGTGACTTGGACTCCAGACTAAAGACTTGGGACTTAATTTGGACTCTAGAATAAAGACTTGTGACTTGACTTGCACATTAGCTTAAAGACTCATGACTTAATTTGGACTCTAATTTAAAGACTCGTGACTTAATTTGGACTCTAATTTAAAGACTCGTGACTTAATTTGGACTCTAATTTAAAGACTCGTGACTTAATTTGGACTCTAATTTAAAGACTCGTGACTTAATTTGGACTCTAATTTAAAGACTCGTGACTTAATTTGGACTCTAATTTAAAGACTCGTGACTTAATTTGGACTCTAATTTAAAGACTCGTGACTTAATTTGGACTCTAATTTAAAGACTCGTGACTTAATTTGGACTCTAATTTAAAGACTCGTGACTTAATTTGGACTCTAATTTAAAGACTTGTGACTTAATTTGGACTCTAGAATAAAGACTTGCGACTTGACTTGCACATTAACCTAAAGACTCATGACTAAGACTCTAGGTTGTGACTTGACTTGTGACTTGACTTGTGACTTGACTTGGACTCATAACTTGACTTTGATCCTAGAATGAAGATTAATGACTTGACTTGAACTTTAGGTTACAGACTCGTCACTTGACTTGTACTCCAGACTGCATAGCAGAGCCTAGATTTGAACCAAAGATCTTCTGATTAATAGCCCAAAGCTTCACCTACTAGGCACCACTGTCCCTCAAAGACTCGTGACTTGACTTGGACTCTAGAATAAAGACTCATTACTTGACTTGCACATTAGCTTAAAAACTCATGACTGCGACTCTAGGTTAAAGATTTATGACTTTATTTGGACTTTAGAATAAAGACTCGTAATGTGACTTGGAGTTTAGGGTAAAGACTCATGACTTCATTTGGAATCTAGAATAATGACACATGACTTGACTTGGATTGACTTAGACTAGAATTAAAACTCAAAACTTTACTTGGACTCTAATTTAAAGTCTCATGACTTCACTTGTAGTCTAGGCTGCATGGAAGAGCCTAGATTTGAACCAAAGATCTTCTGATTAATAGCCCAAAGCTTCACCCACTAGGCACCACTGTCCCTCAAAGACTTGTGACTTGAATTGGACTCCAGACTAAAGACTTGTGACTTGACTTGGACTCTATACCCTAAATACTCATGACTTGGCTTAGTCTCTAGCCTAATGACTCATAGCTTGACTTTGACTCTAGCATAAAGACTCGTGACTTCACTGGGACTCTTCGCTAAAGACTTATGACTTGACATGGACTCTAATTCAAGGTCTCGTGACTTGACATGATCTCTGTAGCCTAAAGACTCATGACATGATTTGGACTCTAGAAAAGAGACTTGTGACATAATTTGAACTCTAAGGTAAAGACTTGTGACTTGACATGGTCTCTGTAGCCTAATGACTCAAAACTTGACTTTGACTCTAGCCTAAAGACTCCTAACGTGACTTGGACTTTAGGCTAAAAACTTGTGATTTCACTTGGACTCTAGGTTAAAGACTCATGACTTGACTTGGACTCTAGAATTAAAACTTATGACTCACTTGGACTCTAATTTAAAGACTCATGACTTAACTTAATCTCTAGCTTAAATGCTCAGAATGTGACTTTAACTTTAAATCCTAAAGACTCGAGACTTGACTTGCACATTAGCCTAAAGACTCATGACTTGACTTGGACTTTAGAATAAGGACTCATGACTAGGACTCTAGGTTAAAGACTCAGGACTTAACTTGGACTCTAGAATAAAGACTCATTAGCCTAAAAACTCAGACTCTAGGTTAAAGACTCATGACTTGGACTCTATAGCCTAAATACTCGTTACTTGATTTAATCTCTAGCCTAAAGACTCGTAATGTGATTTGGACTCTAAAATAAAGACTCATGACTTGGCTTGGACTTGTATTTTGGACCTTGTGAACATCTCTGTTTTATGGTGCTGCTTGATGTAGCTCAGATGCTGAAATGAAGACTGGAACTGTGTGATTAGTGATACTGGCAGGTTTACCAAATAAATCAGCTAAACTGGTTTCTAATGAAATAATGATTTAGACCTTCAGCACCACTTAAACCATCATTTATTTATTTGTGAGAGTTCCTGGTGTTTCTGCCTCACGCATGAAAAAACTTAAAACTTAAAGAAAATTTACATGAACATCACAGAACCCTCGGGCTGAGCTGAGCTGTTTTTTAATTCCTCTATAACGTGATTTTTTATTTTATAAATCAGTGTAAACCAGGACAGTTTCAGTTCCTCACCTGATCCTGAGCGCTGCTCTCCTGGACCTCCTCTCCCTGAGGACGGAGCGGTGAGTAAAGCTTCACGTCTTCATTCACTGGAGGATGATCTGAGTTGTGGAGGATGATGGAGGTTCTGAGTGACAACTGAACAGACGTGACCCGTCCTGACCCGGAGAGGAGAGCTGGACGAGACGCCGGCCGGACGTGAGAGGAGAAATAATCCGAGCTGTTTGTTTACTCAGGGGCCCGAGGGGCCGACCTGCTGCCCTCTACAGTTCAGAGCTGAAACTGAATCTGGTTTGGAACTCTTGTCATGAGTTGATCTTCTGAACCAGAGCTTCTCAAACTTCTCACCTCTGGTTCACCGGAGAATCGTGAAATATTTTGCATGAACTGAAATAAAATAAATAAATACAAATCAGGCAATTTACTTCAATCATCTGTTTTAAAAAGCAGTATTATTATAATTTTTATTATTATTATTTATTATTATTATTATTATTATTTATTATTATTATTATTAGTATTATTATTATTTATTATTATTATTATTATTATTTATTATTATTATTATTAGTATTATTATTATTATTAATATTATTATTATTAGTATTATTATTGTTATATTATTATTATTATTACTTTTATTATTATTATTTATTATTATTATTATTATTATTATTATTATTTATTATTATTATTATTATTATTACTATTATTATTATTATTGTTATATTATTATTATTTATTATTATTATTATTATTATTTATTATTATTATTATTCCTCCAATTTAGTCACATCCACTTCCCTATTACAATTTCTTCAATGTTTAAACTCCCCCAATCAACCGACTCCCCCCCCGAACACACACACATTGGCTAAAGAAAGCCACACCCCCTTGTTCCCACTGCCAGCAGGTAAGATCGCTGAGCTCTTCTTTACACCAGCCAGTGGTGGATTCTCACAGAGAAGCTTTAAACATTCCGATACGTTCCTGATCTTTCTCAGGTTCAGATCAGAAGAGGGGAACTGAAGTATTTATGACTCTGAAGTGTCAGACAGTGGTGGGCGTGTCTTTATTTAGACTGTCAGTCTGATGTGGAGACGTTTAGATATATCCAGCTCTCTGCTGTAATACCTGTTGTGGTGCTAAAATAAAACCAAGAACGTTGCTCAGGTCTGACGGGTTTCAGCGCTGGTTTCTTCATCCTGTCAGACCTGAACGACGTGCTGAAGTGAGGAGAAGATCAGAGGATCTAACAGAGCAGGAACCTTCAGAAGAACCTCGTCTCCTCTCACACTGCTCCTCAAGGGTCTACACGCCCAAAAGTATTGGGACGCCCCGTATAATCATTCAATTCATGTGTTTTAGACATAACAGTTACTAACAGGTGTAATAAATCAATCATATCAGTGATCAGAAGGTTGTTGGTTCAAGCCCCACCACCACCACCACGTTGCTACTGTTGGACCCCTGAGCATCAGACATAACTGTAAGCTGAGTGTGCAGCAACAGTTTAGGGAAGGTCCTTTCCTGTTCCAGCATGAGCGAGCTCTATAAAGTCGTGAAGAAAAGCCCCACTCAACAACTCTGGGATGAACCGGAACACCGACTGTGAAATCAATCAGTGCCCAGCCGTACAGATACAAATGCTGCCATCTTTTGACTGAACGGGCACAAATTCCCACACACAAACACACTCCAAAGTCTTGTGAGAAGCTTCTTAGAAGAGGTCTGTTTAGGAAACGGGACGTCCAACAAGCTCACAGGTCAGGCGTCCAAATACTTTTGGCTACATGGAACAGTGGTCTCTCGTCAAGTTGGAAAGTAGTAAAGAGGAGATTATTCTAAGCTCACATGGCTTCAGTACAGGCAATGGGCACACATGGCACATCAGGTACTGTGGCATCATGTGACCTGAAAATCCGACCTCAACACCTCCCGAACACATGCCAGAAGGTGGATTGGCTGCTCTGGGTGTGAGCTGGTGAAGTGAGCGTGTGAATGAGCTGGCACCCTGTCCAGGTTGTATTTAGTCTCCTGTTGACACAAGCAGAAGATAGATCGTGAGAGGCTTGACGTCAATCCCATTCGACAGCATGTGACTGAAGACTCACAGTCTGCATTCTGATTCATCCCAATCCTGTGTTGTTAGATAGGATTAATGTCAAGGGTCTTGCTCATAATCCATCTACTGCTTGAGGCAATAGGAATCTAATACAGATACACACACACACTGAACATAAAGCTGATGTTCAAGGGCACAAGAACTTCACTAATGAAGGCTAGGCTCACAGTCTGCATTCCAATTCATCCCAATCCCATGCTTTGGAATCGGAGTGGTGTCAAGGGTCTTGCTCATAATCCATCTACTGCATATGTCTGTAGGAAACAAATACAGACACACACAGGACATGAAGTAAAAGCACAGGAACATCAGTAACGTTAGGCCAACAGTCGGCATTCCGATTCCTCCCAGTCACATGCACATGACAGGAAGGTGGCGGCTGGTTTCTAAGAGCGACGCTCGGTACCGACGCCGGTAACGAGGAGGAAGGAATCCGAGTGGCGCCAGGGGACACGACCGGATTTGGTAGGAACGGTTCCGCACGTGTAATTGATTCCATCAGTCGTGTTTGATGTTCCCGTCCGTATAAAAGCTCCTGCACAAACAAAACACGATTACTTGTAATTGCGCCGCTATTTCAGAAGCAAACAAAGGTGTAATTAGTGTTCAGTCATAACCACGCCGTCACTAATGGCTAGTAATTAGCGCCACGATATCGTTAACGTGCGCTTTGTTTCCGCTAAGTGTTTCAGCGCTAATTCTCCCACCGTACTGAAGCTCTTTATTCCACCGTTATTCTTCTAATGATGCACAGAACCCAACACACACACACACACACACACACACTCCTGTAATTACAGCGCCGTAGGAACGTCGGCTGCTTCTCCACGAACCGACTGATTAATAAAAAGAAAAATGAAAACATTCATTTCTAAAACTGCTCGACTGGTTTCATTATAAGAGACGCTCTGATTGGTCGGAAGATCTCACACACTCAGAAAAGTGGAACCCTCACGGAACCACAGATTGTCCCCGGACAGGAGCAGCTCTCAGACACCAGCAGGACGACCTGAAAGCAGCAGGAACAGCAGCTACACAGATAACCATCAGCAATCATCTCATCATCCACAAGAGGAACCTTCACAGAACCACAGATCGTCCCCGGACAGGAGCAGCACTCAGACTCACAATCAGGAAGCTTAGAGAGAAACTGGCAGGACGAACTGAAAGCAGCAGGAACAGCAGCTACACAGAGAACCATCAGTAATCATCCACAAGTGGAACCTTGAAAGACACCACAGATCGTCCCCGGACAGGAGCAGCTCTCAGACTCCAGAAGGACAATCTGAATGCAGCAGGAGCAGCAATCATCTCATCATCCTTAAGTGGAACCTTCATAGAGCCACAAATTATCCCTGGACAGGAGCAGCACTTAGGCTCACGCTTAGGAAGCTCAGTTAGAAACTGGCAGGATGACCTAAAAGCAGCAAGAACAGCAGCTACACAGAGAACCATCAGCGACCGTCTCCATTCCTACAGCCCACTCTAAACTCCTCCGCTAACACGCCCAAAATTAGCGTCCGGACCGATCAGACCAACGTTCAGATGGAACAAAAACAGAATCTCTGGTGATAATTCAGCTCCTCGTGTCCACTGTCTTTCGGTCCATCTGAGATGAGCTCGGGTCCAGAGAACTTGACGCGTGGCATGGCATCTCAAGCTTATGAGTTTGAATCTCAGCCCTGCTACCAGGCGGCCAGGCACCTATACAGACAAGATCGGCTGGTCTGAGAAAATCTTACTGATTTCTCATAAGTGCTGCAGTTACTCCCTCTGCTGGCTGATCGATGGTGCTGCACTACACAGAAACGGGGGATAACGGAGATCAGTGCGTGACTCTCCGTGCCCGATACGGATCTCCGTATGAACCTGGTGCAGGTGAAAAGAAGCGGTCTGTGCTGCACATGTGTTGGAGGGGGAGTGTGTTAGTCACGACTCTCCTCGGTCAGGAGTGGAGGTCTGCACCAGTAGAGGGAAAATACCATTGGGGAATTGGATACGACTAAATTGGGAAGGAAATGCATTAAGATAAACAAGTGCATCTATAATGTGATACACACACACACACACACACACTGCAGTGCAGATTCAGTTAGCGAGCTAAGAAATGAGAGGACGTTGAAGAAAACAATAGCGCGCTAATTACATATTCACACAGGCCGCTAATTAGCGCCGATTGTGCTGCTTGTGTAATTCGGAACACCGAGCATTAGGGTTTAGCTAAAGCCACCCCTCCCCCCTCCACAAAAAAAACCCAACAACCTCTGTCCAGCACTGAATGTTCAGGTCTATTTCTGGATCCCGCGGGCGTAGCGAGGGCGTAACGAGGGCGAGTGATTAGCATCTCAAATCCTCTCAAACCTGCCAAAAAGAAAACCAGAAACACTCCTGACCGAGGAGAGTCGTGACTAACACACGCCCCCTCCCACACGTGTGCAGTACAGACCGCTTCTTTTCACCTGCACCAGGTTTATACGGAGATCCGTATCGGGCACGGAGAGTCACGCACTGATCTCTATTATCCCCCGTCTTTGTGTAATGCAGCGCCATCGATCAGCCAGCAGAGGGGGCGTAACTGCAGCAGTTATGAGGAATCTCTATGATTCTCTCATGCCAGCTGATTGTCGTCTAATAAATAAAAGAAAACAAAAAATAATACAATTAATTTAATTAATTAAAAAACAAAAAAACAAAACAAAATAAATATACAAAAAATAATCAATAATCAAATTAATTTAAGCAATAAAAAAATAAAAAATACACTAAAAAGTAATAAAAAACAAATGAAAATTAAAAAAATAAATAAATAAAATGAAAAATAAATTAAACAAAAAATAAAAATAAAATGAAACATAAATAAACTAAAAACATAAAAAAATAAATAATAACATAAATAAATCATTTAAAAATAAATGAATAAGATAAATAAAATAAAATGGAAACTAAAAAAGTAATATAAAATAACAAAGAAACATAATTAAAGATAAATAAATACAAAGATAAATGAATAAATAAATAAATAAATAAATACACCTGTTGTGATGACGTTCAGTGTGATGGGAGGTGTGATGAAGGTCTCAAAGCTCCTGCTGGATTTTATTTCCGAAGCGTTTTGGTTGAACAGACAGGAATCGTGATTCTCAACATCTCAGTTTCTTCGACGCCTGTCATCGCTAATAAACTGCGCCGCAACCTGCTAATGCTAACCTGCATCGGAACCCGCATGTTTCACAACAGAGCTTTCACGAGCTGCCAAACCGTCACGGATGGACGGAGGCGTGATGGGAGACGGGCGGCGCGGGGACTGGTGGAGGGATCGGACTGGGACGGAACCGTGGAGGAAACAAGCGCTGTGTACACTATCTGGCCAAAAGTATTTGGACACCTGAGCACGAGCTTACTGTGTGATCTTTTCATCTAGAACAAGAGCCGCTCTTCTGAGAAGCTTCTCACAGGTCTGTGGAAATTTGTGCTCGTTTAGAAAACAAGATTACAGCATTGCAGTGCATAGGCAGGCACTGATGATCAATTGATGTTCCGGTTCATCCCAGAGCTGTTGAGAAGGGCTTGCTCAGGAATGGACTCTTGGAACAGGAATGGACCTTCCCTAAACTGTTGCTGCAAGGTCAGAAGCACATCATTACCTTTATATGATTGATTTATTACACCTGTTCTGAAACACACACATTCGATTCCCACCTACATTTCTAAATATTCTATTATGAAGATTTTGGAGCGTGTCTGTGGGAACTTGTACCCTTTTAGTCAAAAGAGCGTTTGTAGGCAGTCAGGCACCGGCTCACAGTTGATATTCCAGTTCATACAAAGGTCAGGGCTCACTTTTGTACCCGGGGGAACAGCCACTCAAGGACTGATAAAGTGAAAAGAAAAAAGGAGTAAGAAGAAAGAAAGAAAGAAAGAAGTAAAATATACAAAAAAGAACAAAGAAAGGAGTAAAAAAGAAAGAAAAAGTAAAAAAAATAAAAAGAAAGAAGTAAAAAGAACAAAAGAAAGAAAAGAAAGAAAGAAGTAAACAGAACTAAACTGTTGCTGCAAAGTTAATGGTATATTATTTATTTGATTTAATCGGTTTCAGAAGGTTGGTGGGTCGAGTCCCACTGTTACCGAGCTGCTAACGTTGGGCCCCTTATTGCTGGAGTTGTATTTAGTCCCAGCTGTAAGGAGTAAAAGCTCAGACAGCTGAAGCTGATCATCAGAGGGGCGTCCACATACTTCTGGCTGTACAGTCCACGTTACACAGATACTCATTACACTGTAATCTCTCTGTGTTTGCTATACGCACTCGTTAGCTTAATTAGCTCCCGCCGTTTCTCTGGAGAAGCGCCGGAACGCCGAACCCCTGAGGAGTCCATCTGATTAGTGAGATATATCCCATTCCCACTCTCCTCTCTCACTCTCATACCGCCGCCGTCACGTCCATAATTACGGTTCATTATTAAAATCCTTCAGCGGCTACGCAGCACAGCGGCGGATCCACACGCTAATGAGATCGGCTAATATACGAGCGCCGGCCGGCCGGAGCGGTCCTCTGCGCGGTCCTGAGCGCGGTGCCATCCCGGACCCTCCTAACCACTCCGGTTCCTCATGTGCTGTTCTGGAGAGAAGCGGTACACTCAAACCAGCCTCCACGCTTCTGAGAGGAGTTCTGTTAGATTTTGGAAGGTAACTGAGGGGAATCATGTCCGTTCTGGGCATTAGTGAGCTGGATGTCGGTCACTGATGTTAAAAATGAGACAGTTTGTAGTTGGTGGTTAAACGAGCGCCGCATCTGTATCAGAACCACGGTGCACTATTGCAACCATAACAGTACCAATCAGTATCAAGCTCATCCATCATCCATCTAATCATCCATCCATCCATCATCCATCCATCATCCATCCATCATCCATCCATCCATCCATCATCCATCCATCATCCATCCCTCCATCATCCATCATCCATCATCCATCTAATCATCCATCCATCCATCCATCCATCATCCATCCATCATCCATCATCCATCATCCATCTAATCATCCATCCATCATCCATCCATCCATCATCCATCCATCATCCATCCATCCATCATCCATCTAATCATCCATCCCTCCATCATCCATCATCCATCCATCATCCATCCATCATCCATCCATCCATCCATCCATCCATCCATCATCCATCATCCATCCATCCATCCCTCCATCCATCCATCATCCATCTAATCATCCATCCATCCATCATCCATCCATCATCCATCCATCCATCATCCATCATCCATCCATCCATCCATCATCCATCTAATCATCCATCCATCCATCATCCATCCATCCCTCCATCCATCCATCATCCATCTAATCATCCATCCATCCATCATCCATCATCCATCCATCCATCCATCCATCCATCCATCCATCATCCATCCATCCATCATCCACTCATCATCCATCCATCATCCATCCATCCCTCCATCCAGCCATCATCCATCCATCATCCATCCATCCATCATTTATCCATCCATCATCCATCCATCCAGCCATCATCCATCCATCTATTTGTCCTTTTGTTTGTCCATTTGTTTATCCATTCATCTGTCCATGCGTCCATCTGCACCTTTAGCACATGTTAAAACAAGCATGGAGTGCTGCTGGTTGCTAGACTCTCCTGCCTGCAGTCCACTGTTAAAAACTCATGTGATTAGAAGCACATGAGACGAGCACAAAGGTGATAAAAATGAACAGCGTGGTATAAATTATCCTGTCCTAACTTTTTTGGAATGTGTTGCAGGCATCAGATGAAAAATAAACTCGTATTAAAATAAATAAATAAAGAAATAAAGAAATGAAGTTAATTAGGTGAAACATCAAAGCGTGGGTGCGCCTGTATTTTCTTTGCTGTATAATAAAAATAGTCGGTAACAATACAGGTGTAAAACGAGGTGTCCAGCAGATGAATTCGACACGTGACGGTGGGGTGACGGTGGGGTGACGGTGAGGTGACCATGAGGTGACCGTGGGATGCTTGGAGACGAACGATCCCCGGCTCGTCGTCCGGCAATAACGTTACCATGGAGACGAACACCATAGTGATGTCATACTCCATCACGACTGTGGGTTTAGAGATGAATGTGAGAGCAGACGGTAAGTGGAGTGTCTGTTTATACTCCCCAAAAAACACCCCCCACCCCCCTCATCCCCACCTTTACACCCCCCCGACCCTTCCCGCCCCCCACACTGTCCCCACCCTCTCATCTCTCTCTCTCGCGTCTCTGTGCTCGGCTGTGACCTCCTCAAGGTCGTCGGGACCGTTTTCGTTAATTGGACACCAGTTCTGTTCCTACCGCACCA
>NC_085993.1:52591543-52599043 GCF_030014385.1 Trichomycterus rosablanca
TTTAGTTCTGTTCTGTTTGGTTCTGTTCTGTTTGGTTCTGTTCTATTTTGTTTTGTTTGGTTCTGTTCTGTTTGGTTCTGTTCTGTTTGGTTCTGTTCTGTTTTGCTCTGTTCTGTTTAGTTCTGTTCTGTTTTGCTCTGTTCTGTTTGGTTCTGTTCTATTTTGTTTTGTTTGGTTCTGTTCTGTTTGGTTCTGTTCTGTTTGGTTCTGTTCTGTTTGGTTCTGTTTGGTTCTGTTCTGTTTGTTTCTGTTCTGTAGTAATCGCTCGTGTCTAAGAGACGCTTATAGTCCGGATTTAGCTTCATCTGATTTCCACCTTTTTGGTTCTGTTCTGTTCTGTTCTGTTCTGTTCTGTTCTGTTCGGTTCTGTTCTGCTCTGTTTTGGTTCTGTTTGGTTTGGTTCTGTTCTGTTTGGTTCTGTTCAGTTCTGTTTGGTTCTGTTCAGTTCTATTTGGTTCTGTTCAGTTCTGTTCTGTTTGGTTCTGTTCAGTTCTGTTCAGTTCTGTTCAGTTCTGTTCTCTTCTGTTTGGTTCTGTTCTGCTCTGTTTTTGTTCTGTTTGGTTCTGTTCAGTTCTGTTTGGTTCTGTTCAGTTCTATTTGGTTCTGTTCAGTTCTGTTCTGTTTGGTTCTGTTCAGTTCTGTTCAGTTCTGTTCTCTTCTGTTTGGTTCTGTTCTGCTCTGTTTTTGTTCTGTTTGGTTTGGTTCTGTTCTGTTTGGTTCTGTTCAGTTCTGTTCTGTTCTGTTCGGTTCTGTTCAGTTCTGTTCAGTTCTGTTCAGTTCTGTTCAGTTCTGTTCTCTTCTGTTTGGTTCTGTTCTGTTTGGTTCTGTTCTGTTCTGTTTGGTTTTGTTCTGTAGTAATCACTCGTGTCTGAGAGACTGAGAGACGCTTATAGTCCTGATTTAGCTCCATCTGATTTACACCTGTTTGGAGGCTGAAAGAAGCTTTAAGGGGAAGAAGATTTTCATGTGATGATGATGTGAAAGCACCGGCGCATCAGCGGCTACGAGCTCAACCAGAAACATTAAAAAGTCGGTACGACGCTGGAAAAATACATCGGAGGGTGACGATGTAAAAAAGTGACGTTACATGAGTTAAAAAAAGTGAAACATTTCGAAGACCAACCAGCGTGGGCACAGCACAGAACCTCCCTCATGAACAAGGTGCTTCTGCAGAACTGATACTTACTGGATGTTTTTAATTTGCTTGTATGATTGGCAGCTTCGGACGGACTCGAAGCAGTTTAGTAGCAACACACACACACACACACACACACACACTTCCTTTAAGGATGGTAGAGCAATTTTCTCTCCCGGTTTTCTTGTTGGAGAGGCGTAACGTTGTGCATTGATTACTTCTATCGAAGGAAATTCCGTACACACACACACACACACACACACACACACACACACACACACGCTGGTATAGGCAGTTGAATTATTGATGGATGTGCGATGAATTGCCAGGAGGCGTGTGAACTTTCCTCGTGTCCAATTAATCTTTTAGCTGACTTCAGCCCGAGCCATCGCTCCGCAATCCAGATAACAAGATGTTGAGGGGAAAGAAACAACAGAAGGAAAAACCCTCGGCGGAGATAAAACACGGCAGGATGGAAGAAGCGCCGCGACGCCACCCGAATAAAAACGCGCTCGGGGTCGACTCCAAAGTCCTGCGCTCGTTTCCTGCTTAGCCCTGCAACTCCGAGCTCTTACAGCGGCCGGAATAATAACGGCACGAGGCTGGAGGAGCATAACGATCAACACCAGGACCACAGCCATCGAAGAGCTGCAGACCCTGGACCACCGACGTGACCCTATAAACCCTATATCGCCTCATCAAAATGAAGAATAAATGGTCAGACCACATGGCTTCGTGGAGCTTTAGTGGCCTGCTTTAACCCCACTGAGCACCTCTGGGATGAATTAGAACGCTGACTGCGACCCGAGCGCTTTTGTCCAGCCTTGTTTTACGACAGCACTTTAAACTGAGTGGCTCAAATTCCCCAAAACACACTTCCAATCCTGTTTTAAGCCATCTCACAGGAGCGGAGGCTGTTAAAGCCGTACAGGACTATGTTCACACCAAGATTTACAATCACTGACTGTACAGTTTTTTTAAGCCTGTGCTAAATACAATGTACTTTTTTAGTTTACTTATTTAATCTCTAATTTATTAGTTTTTGAATTTATTTCATCCTATTTATATTTTAATTTAACACTATATTTATTTATTTAGTTGGTTATTTACAGTTATGTATTTATTTATTTAATCCTTTATTTATTTATTTTATTTATTCATTTAATTAATTTATTTAATTTTAAATTTAGTTTAGTCAATGTATTTATTTATTTATTTATTTAATTATTTATCTACATAGTTAACAATTTGATTCTATATGTATTCATTTAATTCTTAATGTATTAACTTAATTCTATATTCATTTATTTAATACTTTTTTATTTATTTAGTTATTTAATATCATATTTATTTTTAATAATATATTATATTTAATAATATATTTATTATTTATTATTATATTTATTATATATTTATTTGTTTATTTTATTTATTAAATAAAATTGTTATGTATTTATTTAATTTTAAATTAAGTTTAATCAGTGTATTTATTTATTTACGTAGTTAGCTATTTGATCCTATGTATTTATTTAATTATTGATTTGATAATGTAATCCTATACTCATTTATTCATTTAATTAGTACTTTATTTAATGCTATATTTATTTATTTATTTATTTATTTATTTATTTATTTATGTAGTTAGCTATTTGATCTTATAATTATTTATTTATTTCTATATTTATTTTTTATTTAATCCTTTTTTATTTTATTTTAAATTTAAATGAATCAATGTATTTATTTATTGATTTACTCATTTTTTAATTTATGTAGTTAGCTATTTGTTTCTATATGTTTTTATTTAATTCTTAAATAATTAATTTAATCCCATATTTATTTATTTAAAACTTTATTTTTATTTATTTATATGTTTTAGTAAATCTTTATATATTTAGTTAGTTATTTAATATTATTTTTTATATATTTATTTAATTTTAAATGTAGTTTAACCAATGTATTTATTTATGTAGTAAACTGTTCGATCCTGTATGTATTTATTTAATATTATATTATATTTATTAATTATTTATTTTGTACTATAATAATTTATTCATTATTTTTTCATTTATTGAATTATTTTTATTTATTTATTTAATTTTAAATGTAGTTTAATCAATGTATTTATTTATGTAGTTAACTATTCAATCCTATATGTATTTATTTATTTATTTATGTAGGAAAACGAGCTTTAGATGGAAGGGGGGGGGGGGGGGGGTGAGCATCTATCAAGGAGGACAAAAAGGGAATTATGGGTAAATATACAGGCAGTCAATTAGGGGTCAGGAGGAGTTTCACCCACGTCCTTTCTCCTAAACATTATTAGTTCCAGAACTCTATAGAAGTTGAACTCGTTCTAACACTGTATCTCCAGAGCTGATGTGTTTGTGTACGAGGTTCTTCTCCTCAGATCGGAGGTTCAGTTCAGCTCAGCTCAGAAGAATCTGCTGAAGCTTCAGCTGTAAATATTTCTGCTGGTTGAAAGTCGTCGGCGGTTAAAACGCGGTGTTTTTCTCTCTCTGACGGGGTTGTTTTGTTCCTGGTCGGTGAAAAGCGGTGGCGCTCTGACAGCTCATTTGTTTAAAGAGGCGCGTGGCGTTCGGCGGGCCGAGGGAGAGAACGTGAATGACAAATGCATGACGGTTCTACTGTAATTCAGCTCTAATGGAACTCATAGATCTCCTTCAGCTCGCTCCCGCCAATTACAGCCCAATATTTTAGGAAATGAGAACTAATGGTCTCAATCAGCCGCCCCTAATAAACCTCCGTCCTCCCATCAGAGGAGCCGGGAGAGGAGCGTACACTGCTCCTGCTCCATCCCTCCTCATCATCATCTCCACCCATTCTGAGGAGATCTGATCTCCCTCCCATCAGAGGAGCCGGGAGAGGAGCGTACACTGCTCCTGCTCCATCCCTCCTCATCATCATCTCCACCCAGTCTGAGGAGTTCTGATCTCCCTCTCATCAGAGGAGCCGGGAGAGGAGCGTACACTGCTCCTGCTCCATCCCTCCTCATCATCATCTCCACCCAATCTGAGGAGTTCTGATCTCCCTCTCATCAGAGGAGCCGGGAGAGGAGCGTACACTGCTCCTGCTCCATCCCTCCTCATCATCATCTCCACCCAGTCTGAGGAGTTCTGATCTCCCTCTCATCAGAGGAGCCGGGAGAGGAGTGTACACTGCTCCTGCTCCATCCCTCCTCATCATCATCTCCACCCATTCTGAGGAGTTCTGATCTCCCTCTCATCAGAGGAGCCGGGAGAGGAGCGTACACTGCTACTGCTCCATCCCTCCTCATCATCATCTCCACCCAGTCTGAGGAGTTCTGATCTCCCTCTCATCAGAGGAGCCGGGAGAGGAGCGTACACTGCTCCTGCTCCATCCCTCCTCATCATCATCTCCACCCAGTCTGAGGAGTTCTGATCTCCCTCTCATCAGAGGAGCCGGGAGAGGAGCGTACACTGCTCCTGCTCCATCCCTCCTCATCATCATCTCCACCCAGTCTGAGGAGTTCTGATCTCCCTCTCATCAGAGGAGCCGGGAGAGGAGCGTACACTGCTCCTGCTCCATCCCTCCTCATCATCATCTCCACCCAATCTGAGGAGTTCTGATCTCCCTCTCATCAGAGGAGCAGGGAGAGGAGTGTACACTGCTCCTGCTCCATCCCTCCTCATCATCATCTCCACCCAATCTGAGGAGTTCTGATCTCCCTCTCATCAGAGGAGCCGGGAGAGGAGCGTACACTGCTCCTGCTCCATCCCTCCTCATCATCATCTCCACCCAGTCTGAGGAGATCTGATCTCCCTCCCATCAGAGGAGCCGGGAGAGGAGCGTACACTGCTCCTGCTCCATCCCTCCTAATCATCTCCACCCATTCTGAGGAGATCTGATCTCCCTCTCATCAGAGGAGCCGGGAGAGGAGCGTACACTGCTCCTGCTCCATCCCTCCTCATCATCTCCACCCATTCTGAGGAGATCTGATCTCCCTCTCATCAGAGGAGCCGGGAGAGGAGCGTACACTGCTCCTGCTCCATCCCTCCTCATCATCTCCACCCATTCTGAGGAGATCTGATCTCCCTCCCATCAGAGGAGCAGAGAGAGGAGCATACACTGCTCCCCCCGTCCCTCCTCATCATCATCTCCACCCAATCTGAGGAGATCTGATCTCCCTCCCATCAGAGGAGCAGGGAGAGGAGCGTACACTGCTCCTGCTCCATCCCTCCTCATCATCTCCACCCATTCTGAGGAGTTCTGATCTCCGTCCCATCAGAGGAGCCGGGAGAGGAGCGTACACTGCTCCCCCCGTCCCTCCTCCTCATCATCTCCACCCAATCTGAGGAGATCTGATCTCCCTCCCATCAGAGGAGCAGGGAGAGGAGCGTACACTGCTCCTGCTCCATCCCTCCTCATCATCTCCACCCATTCTGAGGAGATCTGATCTCCCTCCCATCAGAGGAGCAGGGAGAGGAGCGTACACTGCTCCTGCTCCATCCCTCCTCATCATCTCCACCCATTCTGAGGAGATCTGATCTCCCTCCCATCAGAGGAGCAGAGAGAGGAGCATACACTGCTCCCCCCGTCCCTCCTCATCATCATCTCCACCCATTCTGAGGAGATCTGATCTCCCTCCCATCAGAGGAGCAAAGAGAGGAGCGTACACTGCTCCTGCTCCATCCCTCCTAATCATCTCCACCCATTCTGAGGAGATCTGATCTCCCTCCAATCAGAGGAGCAGGGAGAGGAGCGTACACTGCTCCTGCTCCATCCCTCCTCATCATCATCTCCACCCAATCTGAGGAGTTCTGATCTCCCTCCCATCAGAGGAGCCGGGAGAGGAGCATACACTGCTCCTGCTCCATCCCTCCTCATCATCATCTCCACCCATTCTGAGGAGTTCTGATCTCCCTCCCATCAGAGGAGCCGGGAGAGGAGCATACACTGCTCCTGCTCCATCCCTCCTCATCATCATCTCCACCCATTCTGAGGAGTTCTGATCTCCCTCCCATCAGAGGAGCAGGGAGAGGAGCGTACACTGCTCCTGCTCCATCCCTCCTAATCATCTCCACCCATTCTGAGGAGATCTGATCTCCCTCCCATCAGAGGAGCAGAGAGAGGAGCATACACTGCTCCCCCCGTCCCTCCTCATCATCATCTCCACCCAATCTGAGGAGATCTGATCTCCCTCCCATCAGAGGAGCAGGGAGAGGAGCGTACACTGCTCCTGCTCCATCCCTCCTCATCATCTCCACCCATTCTGAGGAGTTCTGATCTCCCTCCCATCAGAGGAGCCGGGAGAGGAGCGTACACTGCTCCCCCCGTCCCTCCTCCTCATCATCTCCACCCAATCTGAGGAGATCTGATCTCCCTCCCATCAGAGGAGCAGGGAGAGGAGCGTACACTGCTCCTGCTCCATCCCTCCTCATCATCTCCACCCATTCTGAGGAGATCTGATCTCCCTCTCATCAGAGGAGCCGGGAGAGGAGCGTACACTGCTCCCCCCGTCCCTCCTCCTCATCATCTCCACCCAATCTGAGGAGATCTGATCTCCCTCCCATCAGAGGAGCAGGGAGAGGAGCGTACACTGCTCCTGCTCCATCCCTCCTCATCATCTCCACCCATTCTGAGGAGATCTGATCTCCCTCCCATCAGAGGAGCAGAGAGAGGAGCATACACTGCTCCCCCCGTCCCTCCTCATCATCATCTCCACCCAATCTGAGGAGATCTGATCTCCCTCTCATCAGAGGAGCCGGGAGAGGAGCGTACACTGCTCCTGCTCCATCCCTCCTCATCATCATCTCCACCCAATCTGAGGAGTTCTGATCTCCCTCTCATCAGAGGAGCAGGGAGAGGAGTGTACACTGCTCCTGCTCCATCCCTCCTCATCATCATCTCCACCCAATCTGAGGAGTTCTGATCTCCCTCTCATCAGAGGAGCCGGGAGAGGAGCGTACACTGCTCCTGCTCCATCCCTCCTCATCATCATCTCCACCCAGTCTGAGGAGATCTGATCTCCCTCCCATCAGAGGAGCCGGGAGAGGAGCGTACACTGCTCCTGCTCCATCCCTCCTAATCATCTCCACCCATTCTGAGGAGATCTGATCTCCCTCTCATCAGAGGAGCCGGGAGAGGAGCGTACACTGCTCCTGCTCCATCCCTCCTCATCATCTCCACCCATTCTGAGGAGATCTGATCTCCCTCTCATCAGAGGAGCCGGGAGAGGAGCGTACACTGCTCCTGCTCCATCCCTCCTCATCATCTCCACCCATTCTGAGGAGATCTGATCTCCCTCCCATCAGAGGAGCAGAGAGAGGAGCATACACTGCTCCCCCCGTCCCTCCTCATCATCATCTCCACCCAATCTGAGGAGA
>NC_085993.1:52604043-52614043 GCF_030014385.1 Trichomycterus rosablanca
TAAGATGAGATGATGAGATGAAATGATCAGGTGTGGTGAGATTAAATGTTCAGGTAAGATGAGATGATGAGATGTTCAGGTAAGATGAGATGATGAGATGTTCAGGTAAGATGAGATGATGAGATGAGATGTTCACGTGAGATGAGATGATAAAATGATCAGGTGTGATGAGATGATGAGATGTTTAGGTGTGATAAAATGATGAGATGATGAGATGTTCAGGTAAGATGAGATGATGAGATGTTCAGGTAAGATGAGATGATGAGATGTTCAGGTAAGATGAGATGATGAGATGATGAGATGTTCAGGTAAGATTAGATGATGAGATGAAATGATCATGTGTGGTGAGATGAAATGTTCAGGTAAGAAGAGATGATGAGATGTTCAGGTAAGAAGAGATGATGAGATGTTCAGGTAAGATGAGATGATGAGATGATGAAATGATGAGATGTTTAGGTGAGATGAGATGATGAGATGATAAAATGATCAGGTGTGATGACATGATGAGATGAGATGTTCAGGTAAGATGAGATGAGATGTTCAGGTGTGATGAGATGATGAGATGATAAAATAATCAGGTGTGATGAGATGATGAGATGAGATGTTCAGGTAAGATGAGATGATGAGATGTTCAGGTGTGATGACATGATGAGATGATGCGATGAGATGATGAGATGTTCAGGTGTAATGAGATGAGATGATGAGATGTTCAGGTGTGATGAGATGATCAGATGTTCAGGTGTGATGAGATGATGAGATGTTCAGGTGTGATGAGATGAGATGATGAGATGTTCAGGTGTGATGAGATGATTAGATGTTCAGGTGTGATGAGATGATGAGATGTTCAGGTAAGATGAGATAATGAGATGATGAGATGTTCAGGTAAGATGAGATGAGATGATGAAATGATGAGATGTTCAGGTGAGATGAGATGATGAGATGATAAAATGATCAGGTGTGATGAGATAATGAGATGAGATGTTCAGGTAAGATGAGATGATGAGATGTTCAGGTGTGATGAGATGATGAGATGATGACATGATAAGCTGTTCAGGTGTGATGAGATGAGATTATGAGATGTTCAGGTGTGATGAGATGAGATGAAATGTTCAGGTGTGATGAGATGATCAGATGTTCAGGTGTGATGAGATGATGAGATGTTCAGTTGTGATGAGATGATGATATGTTCAGGTAAGATGAGATGATGAGATGAAATGATCAGGTGTGATGAGATGATGATATATTCAGGTAAGATGAGATGATGAGATGTTTAGGTGTGAGGAGATAATGAGATGTTCAGGTAAGATGAGATGATGAGATGTTCAGGTGAGATGAGATGATGAGATGTTCAGGTAAGATGAGATGTTTAGGTCTGGTTATTCTGGAGATAAACCTCTCCAGCCTTTGATGTTTTTGGTTCCATCAGGTTTTATTGATCATCGGAGATAAAAGGTCCAGATTGATTTCGGATTTTCCAAAAATCAATGGTGCACCTGAGGAGGACGAGATAACGGAGGAGGAGCAGAATCTGGTGGATCTGGTGAAATGGCTCCTCAGCAGAGGAACACGGCGAGGAACCGGAGCCGCCGCTGTCAGAACCAATGAGCACAAATCAGTATTGAGCCTGAAAAGTAGCTCCACCGAGCCGCTCTCGTTTCCATCCGGCCGAAATGAGGCGGCAATTTATTTCCCGATCGAAACGCAGACGTCCGAAAAAAAACCCACCGGCGTGAGGAGCTCGGCGTCTCCGGCTGATTTATGGAGCCGCATTTGCTTATATTTTTTTCTCTGATAATAGAAAATACGGTAATAAATCTGAAAATGTCAGAACATTTTCCTATCAGCTCCTCAAAATCCCGAGCCATTATCCTCCGGAACGCCGCCGGACGTCACGGTGACACGCCGAAATATCACCGGGGTCCAGGGTCGCCCACTAAAAGGTGTCGCAATCAAAATCACAATTACTCATTTTCACTGGTAATGTGCGGCGGCTTTATCTCCAGCTCGGCTTCAGATTAACGTCTGAGGAGCACTGAGCACCGTAAAGAGCCTCACCGCCACCCAGCGGAACTACCAAAACCTCTATCTGCAGTCAGCAGAACCTCTAGTACCTTAATCATCACCCAGCAGAACCTCTAGAACCACCAGAACCTACATCAGCACACAGCAGATCCTCTAGAACCACCAGAACCTACATCAGCACACAGCAGATCCTCTAGAACCACCAGAATCTACATCAGCACACAGCAGAACCCTTTAGAACCACCAGAACCTATTTCAGCACACAGCAGAGCCTCTAGAACCACCAGAACCTACATCAGCACACAGCAGAACCTCTAGAACCACCAGAACCTACATCAGCACACAACAGATCCTCTAGAACCACCAGAACCTACATCAGCACACAGCAGATCCTCTAGAACCACCAGAATCTACATCAGCACACAGCAGAACCTCTAGAACCACCAGAACCTATTTCAGCACACAGCAGAGCCTCTAGAACCACCAGAACCTACATCAGCACACAGCAGATCCTCTAGAACCACCAGAATCTACATCAGCACACAGCAGAACCTCTAGAACCACCAGAACCTATTTCAGCACGCAGCAGAACCTCTATCTGCAGTCAGCAGAACCTCTAGTACCTTAATCAGCACACAGCAGAACCTCTAGAACCACCAGAACCTACATCAGCATGCAGCAGAACCTCTAGAACCACCAGAACCTACATCACCACACAGCAGAACCTCTAGAACCACCAGAACCTATTTCAGCACGCAGCAGAACCTCTATCTGCAGTCAGCAGAACCTCTAGTACCTTAATCATCACCCAGCAGAACCTCTAGAACCACCAGAACCTACATCAGCACACAGCAGA
The DNA here is from genome assembly GCF_030014385.1 of Trichomycterus rosablanca. Classification (NCBI taxonomy): domain Eukaryota; kingdom Metazoa; phylum Chordata; class Actinopteri; order Siluriformes; family Trichomycteridae; genus Trichomycterus; species Trichomycterus rosablanca. The sequence continues at coordinate 52,606,922 of NC_085993.1, forward strand.
TCCTCTACAACCACCAGAACCTACATCAGCACACAGCAGAACCTCTAGAACCACCAGAACCTATTTCAGCACGCAGCAGAACCTCTAGAACCACCAGAACCTATTTCAGCACACAACAGAGCCTCTAGAACCACCAGAACCTACATCAGCATGCAGCAGAACCTCTAGAACCACCAGAACCTACATCAGCACACAGCAGAACCTCTAGAACCACCAGAACCTATTTCAGCACGCAGCAGAACCTCTAGAACCACCAGAACCTATTTCAGCACACAACAGAGCCTGTAGAACCACCAGAACCTACATCAGCATGCAGCAGAACCTCTAGAACCACCAGAACCTACATCAGCACACAGCAGAACCTCTAGAACCACAAGAACCTACATCAGCACGCAGCAGAACCTCTAGAACCCCAATCTGCAGCCAGCAAAACCTTAAGAACCTCTATCTGCATCCAGTAAAATTTAAAGAATCTCCTTCAGCTTCCAGCAGAACCTCCATCCTCAATCTGTATTAAGCAAAACCTAAAGAAGCTCTATCTGCATCCAGCAGAACCTCCAAAATACTCATTAGCACCCAGCGGAACCTCCATTCTCAATATGCATTCAGCAAAACCTTAAGAACCTCTAACAGCACCCAGCAGAACCTTCAGAATTTCCATCAGCATCCAGCAGAATCTCCAAAATACTCATCAGCACCTAGCAGAACCTCTAGAATCTCCATCTGCATGCAGCAGAATGTCCAGAATCTTCATAAGCACCTAGCAGAACCTTCAAAACCTCCATCAGAACCCAGAGGAACCTCCACAGCATCAAGCAGAACTTCCAAAACCTTAATTTGCACCCAGCAGAAACTTCAAAACCTCTATTAGCATACAGCAGAGCCTCCAGAACCTCTATCTGCATCCAGCAGAACCCCCAAAACCTCCATCAGCACCCGGCAGAAACTCCATCACCTAGCAGAACCTCTAGAACCTCCATCAGCATCCAGCAGAACCTCCAGAATTTTTATTAGCACCTAGCAGAACCTCCTAAATCTTTATCTACATCCAGCAGAACCTGCAGAATCTTCTTCAGCATCCAGCAGAACCAAATCAGGAACAGGAAGGGCCTTCCCCAAACTGTTACTACAAAATCCGCCTTAAGAAGGAAAAGTACTTAAAAATAACAATTCCATGGATATGAGGGGAGAACATGCAAAACTTTTTACAGACAGAAGATGAGGACCAATCTGAAGTTCTCAGGACGCATGTCTCTCGCAGGATGCAGGATTCGTTCATGCAGCCTGTGAGGATGAAGCTTGCTTGACAGTGGACAGTATGAACCACGTTCCAGCACATTCAGATTCAGGTTCCTTCTAGCACTGGAGGGGCGTCCGTATACTTTTGGTGATGAGCATGTTATTCCTGGGTTCTGCAGGTACGATTCAGCATGGAGCTTCAGATCCTGATCTAACTGCAGGAGGAGACAGAGGTAGTGGATAATATTGGGACAGGGTCAGATGTAGGTGATGGGGTGAGTGTTCGGGGCCCCTGGCGTCCCCGGGTTTGATTCTGCAGGAGGAGACAGAGGTAGTGGATAATATTGGGACGGGGTCAGATGTAGGTGATGGGGTGAGTGTTCGGGCCCCTGGCGTCCCCGGGTTTGATTCTGCAGGAGGAGACAGAGGTAGTGGATAATATTGGGACGGGGTCAGATGTAGGTGATTCGGTGAGTGTTCGGGCCCCTGGCGTCCCCGGGTTTGATTCTGCAGGAGGAGACAGAGGTAGTGGATAATATTGGGACGGGGTCGGGTGTAGGTGATTCGGTGAGTGTTCGGGCCCCTGGCGTCCCCGGGTTTGATTCTGCAGGAGGAGACAGAGGTAGTGGATAATATTGGGACGGGGTCAGATGTAGGTGATTCGGTGAGTGTTCGGGCCCCTGGCGTCCCCGGGTTTGATTCTGCAGGAGGAGACAGAGGTAGTGGATAATATTGGGACGGGGTCAGATGTAGGTGATTCGGTGAGTGTTCGGGGCCCCTGGCGTCCCCGGGTTTGATTCTGCAGGAGGAGACAGAGGTAGTGGATAATATTGGGACGGGGTCGGGTGTAGGTGATTTGGCGAGCGTTCGGGCCCCTGGCGTCCCCGGGTTTGATTCTGCAGGAGGAGACAGAGGTAGTGGATAATATTGGGACGGGGTCGGGTGTAGGTGAGTCGGTGAGTGTTCGGGCCCCTGGCGTCCCCGGGTTTGATTCTGCAGGAGGAGACAGAGGTAGTGGATAATATTGGGACGGGGTCGGGTGTAGGTGATTCGGTGAGTGTTCGGGCCCCTGGCGTCCCCGGGTTTGATTCTGCAGGAGGAGACAGAGGTAGTGGATAATATTGGGACGGGGTCAGATGTAGGTGATGGGGTGAGTGTTCGGGCCCCTGGCGTCCCCGGGTTTGATTCTGCAGGAGGAGACAGAGGTAGTGGATAATATTGGGACAGGGTCAGATGTAGGTGATGGGGTGAGTGTTCGGGCCCCTGGCGTCCCCGGGTTTGATTCTGCAGGAGGAGACAGAGGTAGTGGATAATATTGGGACAGGGTCGGGTGTAGGTGATTCGGTGAGTGTTCGGGCCCCTGGTGTCCCCGGGTTTGATTCTGCAGGAGGAGACAGAGGTAGTGGATAATATTGGGACGGGGTCGGGTGTAGGTGATTCGGTGAGTGTTCGGGCCCCTGGTGTCCCCGGGTTTGATTCTGCAGGAGGAGACAGAGGTAGTGGATAATATTGGGACGGGGTCAGATGTAGGTGATTCGGTGAGTGTTCGGGGCCCCTGGTGTCCCCGGGTTTGATTCTGCAGGAGGAGACAGAGGTAGTGGATAATATTGGGACGGGGTCGGGTGTAGGTGATTCGGTGAGTGTTCGGGCCCCTGGCGTCCCCGGGTTTGATTCTGCAGGAGGAGACAGAGGTAGTGGATAATATTGGGACGGGGTCAGATGTAGGTGATTCGGTGAGTGTTCGGGGCCCCTGGCGTCCCCGGGTTTGATTCTGCAGGAGGAGACAGAGGTAGTGGATAATTTTGGGACGGGGTCGGGTGTAGGTGATTCGGTGAGTGTTCGGGGCCCCTGGCGTCCCCGGGTTTGATTCTGCAGGAGGAGACAGAGGTAGTGGATAATATTGGGACGGGGTCGGGTGTAGGTGATTCGGTGAGTGTTCGGGCCCCTGGCGTCCCCGGGTTTGATTCTGCAGGAGGAGACAGAGGTAGTGGATAATATTGGGACGGGGTCGGGTGTAGGTGATTCGGTGAGTGTTCGGGCCCCTGGCGTCCCCGGGTTTGATTCTGCAGGAGGAGACAGAGGTAGTGGATAATATTGGGACAGGGTCAGATGTAGGTGATGGGGTGAGTGTTCGGGCCCCTGGCGTCCCCGGGTTTGATTCTGCAGGAGGAGACAGAGGTAGTGGATAATATTGGGACGGGGTCGGGTGTAGGTGATTCGGTGAGTGTTCGGTGCCCCTGGCGTCCCCGGGTTTGATTCTGCAGGAGGAGACAGAGGTAGTGGATAATATTGGGACGGGGTCAGATGTAGGTGATTCGGTGAGTGTTCGGGCCCCTGGTGTCCCCGGGTTTGATTCTGCAGGAGGAGACAGAGGTAGTGGATAATATTGGGACGGGGTCGGGTGTAGGTGATTCGGTGAGTGTTCGGGCCCCTGGCGTCCCCGGGTTTGATTCTGCAGGAGGAGACAGAGGTAGTGGATAATATTGGGACGGGGTCAGATGTAGGTGATTCGGTTCGGGCCCCTGGCGTCCCCGGGTTTGATTCTGCAGGAGGAGACAGAGGTAGTGGATAATATTGGGACGGGGTCGGGTGTAGGTGATTCGGTGAGTGTTCGGGCCCCTGGTGTCCCCGGGTTTGATTCTGCAGGAGGAGACAGAGGTAGTGGATAATATTGGGACGGGGTCGGATGTAGGTGATTCGGTGAGTGTTCGGGGCCCCTGGCGTCCCCGGGTTTGATTCTGCAGGAGGAGACAGAGGTAGTGGATAATATTGGGACGGGGTCGGGTGTAGGTGATTCGGTGAGTGTTCGGGCCCCTGGCGTCCCCGGGTTTGATTCTGCAGGAGGAGACAGAGGTAGTGGATAATATTGGGACGGGGTCAGATGTAGGTGATTCGGTGAGTGTTCGGGCCCCTGGTGTCCCCGGGTTTGATTCTGCAGGAGGAGACAGAGGTAGTGGATAATATTGGGACGGGGTCAGATGTAGGTGATTCGGTGAGTGTTCGGGCCCCTGGTGTCCCCGGGTTTGATTCTGCAGGAGGAGACAGAGGTAGTGGATAATATTGGGACGGGGTCAGATGTAGGTGATTCGGTGAGTGTTCGGGCCCCTGGCGTCCCCGGGTTTGATTCTGCAGGAGGAGACAGAGGTAGTGGATAATATTGGGACGGGGTCGGGTGTAGGTGATTCGGTGAGTGTTCGGGCCCCTGGCGTCCCCGGGTTTGATTCTGCAGGAGGAGACAGAGGTAGTGGATAATATTGGGACGGGGTCAGATGTAGGTGATTCGGTGAGTGTTCGGGCCCCTGGTGTCCCCGGGTTTGATTCTGCAGGAGGAGACAGAGGTAGTGGATAATATTGGGACGGGGTCGGATGTAGGTGATTCGGTGAGTGTTCGGGCCCCTGGCGTCCCCGGGTTTGATTCTGCAGGAGGAGACAGAGGTAGTGGATAATATTGGGACGGGGTCAGATGTAGGTGATTCGGTGAGTGTTCGGGGCCCCTGGCGTCCCCGGGTTTGATTCTGCAGGAGGAGACAGAGGTAGTGGATAATATTGGGACGGGGTCAGATGTAGGTGATTCGGTGAGTGTTCGGGCCCCTGGCGTCCCCGGGTTTGATTCTGCAGGAGGAGACAGAGGTAGTGGATAATATTGGGACGGGGTCGGGTGTAGGTGAGTCGGTGAGTGTTCGGGCCCCTGGCGTCCCCGGGTTTGATTCTGCAGGAGGAGACAGAGGTAGTGGATAATATTGGGACGGGGTCGGGTGTAGGTGATTCGGTGAGTGTTCGGGCCCCTGGCGTCCCCGGGTTTGATTCTGCAGGAGGAGACAGAGGTAGTGGATAATATTGGGACGGGGTCAGATGTAGGTGATGGGGTGAGTGTTCGGGCCCCTGGCGTCCCCGGGTTTGATTCTGCAGGAGGAGACAGAGGTAGTGGATAATATTGGGACAGGGTCAGATGTAGGTGATGGGGTGAGTGTTCGGGCCCCTGGCGTCCCCGGGTTTGATTCTGCAGGAGGAGACAGAGGTAGTGGATAATATTGGGACAGGGTCGGGTGTAGGTGATTCGGTGAGTGTTCGGGCCCCTGGTGTCCCCGGGTTTGATTCTGCAGGAGGAGACAGAGGTAGTGGATAATATTGGGACGGGGTCGGGTGTAGGTGATTCGGTGAGTGTTCGGGCCCCTGGTGTCCCCGGGTTTGATTCTGCAGGAGGAGACAGAGGTAGTGGATAATATTGGGACGGGGTCAGATGTAGGTGATTCGGTGAGTGTTCGGGGCCCCTGGTGTCCCCGGGTTTGATTCTGCAGGAGGAGACAGAGGTAGTGGATAATATTGGGACGGGGTCGGGTGTAGGTGATTCGGTGAGTGTTCGGGCCCCTGGCGTCCCCGGGTTTGATTCTGCAGGAGGAGACAGAGGTAGTGGATAATATTGGGACGGGGTCAGATGTAGGTGATTCGGTGAGTGTTCGGGGCCCCTGGCGTCCCCGGGTTTGATTCTGCAGGAGGAGACAGAGGTAGTGGATAATTTTGGGACGGGGTCGGGTGTAGGTGATTCGGTGAGTGTTCGGGGCCCCTGGCGTCCCCGGGTTTGATTCTGCAGGAGGAGACAGAGGTAGTGGATAATATTGGGACGGGGTCGGGTGTAGGTGATTCGGTGAGTGTTCGGGCCCCTGGCGTCCCCGGGTTTGATTCTGCAGGAGGAGACAGAGGTAGTGGATAATATTGGGACGGGGTCGGGTGTAGGTGATTCGGTGAGTGTTCGGGCCCCTGGCGTCCCCGGGTTTGATTCTGCAGGAGGAGACAGAGGTAGTGGATAATATTGGGACAGGGTCAGATGTAGGTGATGGGGTGAGTGTTCGGGCCCCTGGCGTCCCCGGGTTTGATTCTGCAGGAGGAGACAGAGGTAGTGGATAATATTGGGACGGGGTCGGGTGTAGGTGATTCGGTGAGTGTTCGGTGCCCCTGGCGTCCCCGGGTTTGATTCTGCAGGAGGAGACAGAGGTAGTGGATAATATTGGGACGGGGTCAGATGTAGGTGATTCGGTGAGTGTTCGGGCCCCTGGTGTCCCCGGGTTTGATTCTGCAGGAGGAGACAGAGGTAGTGGATAATATTGGGACGGGGTCGGGTGTAGGTGATTCGGTGAGTGTTCGGGCCCCTGGCGTCCCCGGGTTTGATTCTGCAGGAGGAGACAGAGGTAGTGGATAATATTGGGACGGGGTCAGATGTAGGTGATTCGGTTCGGGCCCCTGGCGTCCCCGGGTTTGATTCTGCAGGAGGAGACAGAGGTAGTGGATAATATTGGGACGGGGTCGGGTGTAGGTGATTCGGTGAGTGTTCGGGCCCCTGGTGTCCCCGGGTTTGATTCTGCAGGAGGAGACAGAGGTAGTGGATAATATTGGGACGGGGTCGGATGTAGGTGATTCGGTGAGTGTTCGGGGCCCCTGGCGTCCCCGGGTTTGATTCTGCAGGAGGAGACAGAGGTAGTGGATAATATTGGGACGGGGTCGGGTGTAGGTGATTCGGTGAGTGTTCGGGCCCCTGGCGTCCCCGGGTTTGATTCTGCAGGAGGAGACAGAGGTAGTGGATAATATTGGGACGGGGTCAGATGTAGGTGATTCGGTGAGTGTTCGGGCCCCTGGTGTCCCCGGGTTTGATTCTGCAGGAGGAGACAGAGGTAGTGGATAATATTGGGACGGGGTCAGATGTAGGTGATTCGGTGAGTGTTCGGGCCCCTGGTGTCCCCGGGTTTGATTCTGCAGGAGGAGACAGAGGTAGTGGATAATATTGGGACGGGGTCAGATGTAGGTGATTCGGTGAGTGTTCGGGCCCCTGGCGTCCCCGGGTTTGATTCTGCAGGAGGAGACAGAGGTAGTGGATAATATTGGGACGGG
>NC_085993.1:52619043-52626543 GCF_030014385.1 Trichomycterus rosablanca
CTGGGTTCTTCTGAACGTTCCACTCCACACAGCTCAACATCACACAACATTCAACAGAACATCTCATTTACTCCCTTCAGTTCTGTTCATGATCATGTATGTCTGGGGTGTGTGTAGATCTATATGTGTAGCTGTGTGTGTGTGTGTGTGTGTGTGTGTATTACAGTAGTGTTTGGATGAGATGAGCTCGTTTAGCCGCTCCGATCAATAACAATTCAGTTTGAGCATCTTTGGCCAGACGTTGTTCTGTCAAGCTTCAGTTGTTCAGTGTGTGAATGAGACTGTAAACACACGAGCGCTCAGAAATCCATTTATAATAAATATACAAAACAATCAATTAATAAATAAAAAAAATAAATACACTGATCAGCCATAACATTAAAACCACCTCCTTGTTTCTACACTCACTGTCCATTTTATCAGCTCCACTTACCATATAGAAGCACTTTGTAGTTCTACAATTACTGACTGTAGTCCATCTGTTTCTCTACATGCTTTGTTACCAACTTTAATGCTGTTCTTCTGACCCCCACAGGACCACCACAGAGCAGGTTATTATTTAGGTGGTGGATGATTCTCAGCACTGCAGTGACACTGACATGGTGGTGGTGTGTTAGTGTGTGTTGTGCTGGTATGAGTGGATCAGACACAGCAGCGCTGCTGGAGTCTTTAAACACCTCACTGTAACTGCTGGACTGATTATTTACCACCTAAATAATACCTGCTCTGTGGGGGTCCTGTGGGGGTCCTGACCATTGAAAAACAGCATGAAAGGGGGTTAACAAAGTATGCAGATGGACTACAGTCAGTAATTGTAGAACTACAAAGTGCTTCTATATGGTAAGTGGAGCTGATAAAATGAACAGTGAGTGTAGAAACAAGGAGGTGGTTTTAATGTTATGACTGATCAGTATACATAGGTAAACAAATATAACTAACTAACTAAATAAATATATCAATAATCAATCATTTAATTAGTTAATTGTCAATAAATCAATAATTAATTAAAAAAATAATTCAAAAAATAAAAATAAATATATTATTAAATAAATAAATATAAATAAATAAGTAAACATAAATAAATACATAAATAAATAAATAAATAAATTGAGTATCACTCATTTAATTAATTAACTGTCAATAAATCAATAATTAATTAAATTAATTAATTCATAAAATACAAATAAAGAAATATATTATTAAATAAATAAAATATAACTAAATTAATAAATAAATAATTATATTTACCAATAAATTATTAAATTAATTTAATAAATTATTTATTGTCAAATCATTAATTACAATAAATCAATTTATAAAATGTAAATATATAAATTAGTAAACAAATAAATAACATATGCATACATAGGTAAACAAATATAAATAACTAACTAAATAAATATATCAATTATTAATCATTCATTTAAAGCGACTTACATTTACATTTTCAGCATTTAGCAGACACTTTTATTCAAAGTGACTTACAGTACTGTGACAGTATACAGTCTAAGCAATTGAGGGTTAAGGGCCTTGCTCAAGGGCCCAACAGCAGCAACCAGGCTTAAACTTGATTACTAGTCCAGTATCTTAACCACTAGGCTACAGCTTGCCCTAAAACATGAAGGTCGATTGAAAATAGTGAGTACAGAGCTGCAGTGACGACTAGCTGGATACGTTTCATTAAAAACGTTTAATTATTAATAAAATCTATTAATTTATCAATAAATGACTCGACAGTGAGCTGTCAGGTTCAGTAGCTTTAGTAGTAAATACAGTCTGTGTGTTTGTTGCTCTTTTAATTCTTTATTATGTTTGTATTGTTCTGGTTCTCTGTGTTTTTCTGTCTGTATTTATTTTTTTACTTGATTTATTTACCTGACGTCTGTCTGTCTCTCTCTCTGTCTCTCTGTCTCTCTCTCTGTCTCTCTCTCTGTCTCTCTCTCTCACGGTGTGTACATCCCTCTCTCTCTCAGTTTGTGCTTGCTGGAGTATTTCGGATGCAGTCGGGGTTTATGACGATGCACGACTGAAGGACGTTGGTTTTTATAAGATGTGCGTTATTATTTAGCGGCGTGTTGGGCGGGGGAGCTAATCCAATTAGCACGTCCCTCTTCCCTTCAGTCGCTCGTTCAAGGAGACGCTCGTCCCTCCGTCTGTCCGTCCCGTCTGTCCGTCCGTCCGTCCCGCCGTTATTCTGCTGCAGGAAGGACGAGCTGCGCCGCATCCAGTCGTATCTGTCTCCATTAAAACTGAGAGAGGGGGGCAGGGTGTGCTGGGCACCGACTGGACACTGACTGGGCACCGAGCGTGACAGCAGATTGCAGCACAGACGGCATCATTACTCCACGTGTTAAAATCACATTAGCTGCCCAGAAGGTGCCACGCTATTTACACGCTAATGAAAATACCTGCAGACGTTTAACCCTCACGGTCTGATTCACTGTGAGTAAAGCTAAATACACTCAGTTACTCATCCCACTGTAGAGAACAGCCTGATCAGGGTCCCAGTGGGTCTGGATATACCGAGTTTAATGCAGGAGTGAAATGGAGACAGGGTGCCAGTGCACTGCCGTGTAACACTGGTTCCTTGATCTTTGAGAGGATCAAACCCAGGACCCCAGGACACATCTTGCTGTGTGGCATCCACACCACCTGCTGAGACAGTTGATGCAGCAAATAATGGGTGGCATTTTTATTTGGGTGGCAGATGTACCTTAAATCACTTTTAGGGTTCTGTAACGGTTCAGGAACTGAGGACACTGATTGTAGGTGTGTGATAGAACAGTCCGGGACCTTTGTGGCTATCTACTGTGCTTCATAATGTGCCACACAAGTTTGGACTGCAGGCGGGCTGGTCTAACAGCTGCACTCTCTTACTGTAAAGCCGCACTGTTCTGCAGGAGGTTCCTGAAAAGACGTCGTCCAGATGCTCCAAAATGTGTTTGTATCCCTCAGATGCACAAGTGAACCATGATATTGGTACAATCTCCCCCCAATCCTTCCCTATACATTGTCCAATTGGTACAACCCCCCCCCCCCCCCCAATCCTTCCCTATACATTGTCTAATTGTGTTGGTAACATCAGGGAAGGTTCTCTACAACAAACTTGTGTCCAGATGAACTGATTCAACTTTGTGGATTTGTGTACCTGGATTATTGAGCATGTATCAGGAGATCAGGGAAGGTTCTTTTCCTCAGAGCTTTAGAGGATCTACGGCAGGTTAGGATGGTGAAGGATGCAGGTAGGTATGTGCTGATGAATGATAAGATGGTGCTTGAGGAGCTGATGAATGAAGAAGATGAATGAGTGAAGGTTTTGACGTAGGTTGGATGACGTAGAGATTTTTACCCAGCGAGAACCTTGGATCAGAAAGGAGAAAGCGACGGCAGCTATAAAGAGAATGAAGAGTGAACAGGACAGTGCAGGCATGGAAATGGTGCACCCCACTTTAAATATTGAAGTTCAGGTGTTTGAGCCACACCCGTTTCTGACCGGTTTGTTGATTTTATGGACTCGACTATGAGCCAACATTTTGGTAATGGTCCTGCTCTGTTCCAGCATGCTGTGTTTTAAAAAGGTCCATAATAAACACTTGGTTTGATGGGTTTGATGTGGAGGAACTTCAGTGACCTGCACAGAAAAAATCATCCCAAAATCTTCTTTAATAATAAAATTTCGTCCTTATTTTAATGACTACAGATTTTTTTTTCAGCTGCTCCCGTATTTAGACGTCAACGTAGCGTATCTGTTCCACATACCAGACTTGGGGGTGGCTCGGTGGGTAGCACTGTCGCCTCACAGCAAGAAGGTCCTGGGTTCGATCCCCAGGTGGGGCGGTCCGGGTCTTTTCTGTGTGGAGTTTGCATGTTCTCCCCGTGTCTGCGGGGGTTTCCTCCGGGTGCTCCGGTTTCCTCCCACAGTCCAAAGACGTGCAAGTGAGGTGATTCGGAGACACTGAATTGTCCATGAACTGATGAATCTTGTGTAATGACTAACTAACAAAAACAAACTAAACAAACAAACAAACAAACGAGACTCGGTGCAGTTTTAACGCCGGATGCCCCTCTTGTCGCCACCCTCCTATATCTATCTGGCTTGAGATATGCACTGAGAGCGCACTGACAAGATGTTTCAGCAACCCCCCCTGCTTGGACATTAGCCAATCATGACCTTGCAGATGCCTGACAGGCCAATAGCACCACTGAGATTCAAACCTGAATTCCCAGTTCTCAGCATTAGTGGGTTGGTGTACCTTACCGCTGAATCACCTGAGCACCCACCAATATCCACCCTTAAATCTCGGGTAGTGGTAGTACTGGACTTCGCCAAGTGGCCACTGTTGGGCCCCAAAACGAGGCCCTTACACCTCAAATTGTGACAAATTGTCACCTGCTCAGTGCTGCAAATATAAATCTAGAGTGTTTATGATTTTTTTGAATGAATGTTTCAGGTGAGCTGGTTCCTGTTTGTGCACCTACAGGACGGGGGGGGGGGGGGGGGGGGGGGTTCAGGGCTGCAAATTCATCAGCATTGTTGATCTGACAGGACTGAATGAGGAGCCCTGCTGAGAAGGTTCAGAACATTAAACCCATGCAGGTTAAATGTGAGGTGATTAATACTGCGTGTTGATGGGGGTGATGGACTCTGTAATTACGGGGTTCTGGGAGGTCGGAGCGGGTCTCCGGAAGCTTCCAGTCATTATTCTGTATTAATGACAGATTATGCACCAATTCAGCTGCGTTTGAACTTTGGGGTCAGCGCCCCACACCTCTGCTCCACCACAATCCATACGTCATGGTACTTTTACCCCAGAAGATCAGCTCTCATCTGTTTTATCTCTTTATTTAAGGATAAAAACCTCAGGTGGGTTCAGCAGAGGCAAGTGATTAGAAAGATAGATAGAAGAAAGAAAGATATCCTTTATTTGTCATATATACATATACAGATGTACAGTACAATGAAATTCTTTCTTCGCATATCCCAGCTGGTGTTGGAAGCTGGGGTCAGAGCGCAGGGTCAGCCAACTTACGGCACCCCTGGAGCAGACAGGGTTAAGGGCCTCGCTCAAGGACCCAACAGTGGCTGCATAGCAGAGCCTGGATTTGAACCGCCAATCTTCCGGTTGATAGCCCAAAGCTCTACCCACTAGGCTACCACAGGCCCCATTATTTAGATTACCAAACCCAACATGAGAACAGGTACCAGGAGCACAGAGGAGCAGTGAGAGAACACCTGAGAATGCCAGGCTGTACCTGTCTGAGGAGGTGTAATCAGGTGTGGGACGAGCTTCAGGTGTCAGTCGTCTATAATGAGGCACGCTGAGCATGATGGGATTTGTAGTTCCTTACAATGAGTGACGCTTAATGCTACCCCACTCCAATGTGTGTATATAGTGTGTGTATATAGTGTGCATGTGTATAGTGTGTGTACTGTGTGTGTATGTTTGTGTGTGTATATATTGTGTGTGTGTATATATAGTAAGTGTGTGTGTGTATAGTGTGTGTACATAGCAAGTGTGTGTATAGTGTGTGTCTGTATATAGTAAGTGTGTTTAGTGTGTGTATAGTGTGAGTATAGTAAATGTGTGTGTATATTGTGTGTAGTGTGTGTAGTGTGTGTGTATATAGTAAGTGTATGTAGTAAGTGCATATAGTGTGTGTATTGTGTGTGTATGTTTGTGTGTGTATATATAGTGTGTGTATATATAGTAAGTGTGTGTGTGTGTAGTGTGTGTACATAGTAAGTGTGTGTATAGTGTGTGTACAAAGTGTGTGTGTAGTGTGTGTGTATAGTGTGTGTGTATATAGTAAGTGTATGTAGTAAGTGCATATAGTGTGTGTATTGTGTGTGTATGTTTGTGTGTGTATATATAGTGTGTGTATATATAGTAAGTGTGTGTGTGTGTAGTGTGTGTACATAGTAAGTGTGTGTAGTGTGAGTATAGTAAATGTGTGTGTATAGTGTGTGTACAAAGTGTGTGTGTAGTGTGTGTGTGTATAGTGTGTGAGTGTGTATATATATAGTAAGTGTGTGTGTAGTGTTTGTATAGTGTACAGTATATACTGTATAAAGTGTGTAGTGTGTGTAGTGTATATATAGTGTGTATAATGTGTGTGTAGTGTTTGTACTGTGTTTGTACTGTGTGTATAGTGTGTGTGTGTGTGTGTGTGTGTGTGCTCAGTAGGGCTTCATTAGTAATTTGCTGGAGGGTTCTATTCCCGCCGTGGCTCTCAATTAACTGAAAACGTTTTTATATCGGCCTCATCTGATCCAGCGTTCAGTTCTCCTGAACCTGTGTGTGGAGTTCCTGTAGATTACAGGAACTCTGTCTCTAATCTACAGGAACTCTGTCTCTAATCTACAGGAATTTAGTCTCTAATCTACAGGAACTTAGTCTCTAATCTACAGGAATTTAGTCTCTAATCTACAGGAATTTAGTCTCTAATCTACAGGAACTTAGTCTCTAATCTACAGGAACTCTGTCTCTAATCTACAGGAATTTAGTCTCTAATCTACAGGAACTTAGTCTCTAATCTACAGGAACTCTGTCTCTAATCTACAGGAACTCTGTCTCTAATCTACAGGAATTTAGTCTCTAATCTACAGGAATTTAGTCTCTAATCTACAGGAATTTAGTCTCTAATCTACAGGAACTCTGTCTCTAATCTACAGGAATTTAGTCTCTAATCTACAGGAACTTAGTCTCTAATCTACAGGAACTCTGTCTCTAATCTACAGGAATTTAGTCTCTAATCTACAGGAACTTAGTCTCTAATCTACAGGAACTCTGTCTCTAATCTACAGGAACTTAGTCTCTAATCTACAGGAACTCTGTCTCTGATCTACAGGAATTTAGTATCTAATCTACAGGAACTTAGTCTCTAATCTACAGGAACTCTGTCTCTAATCTACAGGAATTTAGTCTCTAATCTACAGGAACTTAGTCTCTAATCTACAGGAACTCTGTCTCTAATCTACAGGAACTCTGTCTCTAATCTACAGGAACTCTGTCTCTAATCTACAGGAACTCTGTCTCTGATCTACAGGAATTTAGTCTCTAATCTACAGGAACTTAGTCTCTAATCTACAGGAACTCTGTCTAATCTACAGGAACTCTGTCTCTAATCTACAGGAATTTAGTCTCTAATCTACAGGAACTCTGTCTCTAATCTACAGGAACTCTGTCTCTAATCTACAGGAACTTAGTCTCTAATCTACAGGAACTCTGTCTCTAATCTACAGGAACTCTGTCTCTGATCTACAGGAATTTAGTCTCTAATCTACAGGAACTTAGTCTCTAATCTACAGGAACTCTGTCTCTAATCTACAGGAATGTAGTCTCTAATCTACAGGAACTCTGTCTCTAATCTACAGGAACTCTGTCTCTAATCTACAGGAACTCTGTCTCTGATCTACAGGAACTCTGTCTCTGATCTACAGGAATTTAGTCTCTAATCTACAGGAACTTAGTCTCTAATCTACAGGAACTCTGTCTAATC
>NC_085993.1:52631543-52676543 GCF_030014385.1 Trichomycterus rosablanca
GCTGAGCTCAGGGTCTTTGTGCAGAACACTCGATATTTCGAGGAGGTGTCCACATATTTTGAACATACAAGTCAGTTGACCTACACTCTTTATATGATAATCTATATGGTCAAAAGTATTTGGACACCTGATCATGAGCTTGTTGGACGTCCCACTCCAAAAACAAATAGAATGACCCTCTGTGTGACCTTCCCACAAGACTTTGGAGTGTGTCTGTGGGAATTTGTGCCAGCATTTGTATGTATACGGCTGGGCTCTGCTGAGGTCAGGGCTCTGTGCAGGACACTCGATCTTTGAAGAGGGCGTCCACATATTTTGAACTTACAAGTCAGGTAGTGACTTGACCAGCGCTCTTTATGTGATACTCCATATGGTCAAAAGTATTTGGACACCTGAGCATGAGCTTGTTCCAGAAACGAACAATATTTAAACAGAGCGCCCTCTGTCTGACCTTCTCATCTAGAACAACAGCCGCTCTTCTGAGAAGCTTCTCACAAGACTTTGGAGTGTGTCTGTGTGTGGGAATTTGTGCCAGTATTCGTGTGGCTGGGTGCTGATCGATCAGTCGATGTTCCAATTCATCCCAGAGCTGTTGAGTGCAGGACACTGAGTTTCTCCATCTTCTTCATAAGCTTGCTCATGCTGGAACAGGAAAGGTCCTTCCCTAAACTGTTGCTTTCCTTGCTATGATTGATGTATTACACATGTTGGCGACTGTCGTGTCTGGAACACCTGAATTAAACAGAATTAGAAGGGGCGTCCCAATACTTTTGGTGTATTTTGAGGCTAGATGCTGGACCATATGGACTCCAAGAAGTACCAGGAGATCTGAAATGAAGCAGATTGCCTCCATATAGTGAGTGAAGGCAATACGGTGGTGCGTCTGGTAGTCTGGGTGCCACACGCCAATGTGGGACCCAGAGACCTGGGTTTGATCCCTACAGTTGATCAGAGTTTTGAACGTGTTCTCCATGTTCCTCAGATACCTTCTACGTCCAGAAACATCCAAAAGGCAGCAGAATGACGGTCCACCAATCCTCTTGGTGTCACATATTGTTAGATGTTGGTACTGGAACTGATTTTGGCATCACTCTTACAATGGTTCCAGGTTGTACACCATCTCTGGAGTTCCTGGACCAGGCTCCAGACCCAGCACCACCCTGGTGCCACACCAGCCTCTTTACATGAGGCTTTATTTCTGCAGCAGTGCTGGAGGGTAAAGCTGGTGTGACAGTGAGCGGTGCGTGTGGTGGAACAGTGGTCTCTCAGGCATTAAGGCCAAAGGACAGAGCAGAACCCTGGCTGAGGGGGCATCTCACCTGCCAAGACCTTTCACCTCCTGCAGCTCAGTGGGTCACGCTGAAGCCCTTCAGCCCCCAAACAGCTGCTTCATCACTGAGGGGGGCAAATTAATATGGAACATAAATTAATATGGAAACGTAAACGTCCCAACTCTTCTGATCTTATTACAACAGCTCACCCAGCATAACATATTATTATTATTATTATTATTATTATTATTATTATTATTATTAATAATAATATTATTACCATTATTATTATTCATTTATTTTTATTATTATTATTATTATTATTATTATTAATAATATTATTACCATTATTATTATTCATTTATTTTTATTATTATTGTTATTATTATTATTATTATTATTATTATTATTATTGTTTATATTTTTTATTTAAACAATACCCCCCCAAAACCAGAATTTTACACACAAAATTTGGGGGCTTTTTAAACCCCACCGTCGGGTATTAAACATCGTGTCTAAATATTAACGACCCCAGCGCTGCTGCACTCAGTTAGGACAGATAATGACCCAAAAATATTGAATAATAAATGAAGGACCTCCAGTGATCTCGTCCAGTGGGACATGCCAGGAACAGCGCCAGCGGGAGTGACCAGGGGGCGCCAGCGGGAGTGACCAGGGGGCGCCAGCGGGAGTGACCAGGGGGCGCCAGCGGGAGTGACTGGGGTACGTCCTCGTGAGATTGGTAAGAACAGAGACGCACCAGTGACGAGACTGATCTGGTTTTACAGACAGTTCATGACTGTAGCTGAGGATCATGAGAGGAACCAACTGTTCCACAGAAGTGTTCACCTACAGGAGCTGCAGAACTGTGGCTCAGGATAATGAGAACTTCTTATCCAAACTTCTCCTGCTGTGCCAGCGTGCCACCCAGTAATTAAAGCGAGTTAAACATCTCAGCTGCTGCAGGTCGAGTAGGTGAGCTTGTAGTGACGTACAGCCTCAGATCTGGTTCTGAATTTCATCCACCATTACAACCTAAAACCTTTCATCTTCATTCACAACTGTATAGACAGTTCTTACACAGTTCTTTCATTGTTCTTTTATGTTTTTTTTCACGTTTCTTTTCTGGTTCTTTTATGTTTCTTACACAGTTCTTTTATGGTTGATTTATAGTTTTTTAATGGTTCTTTTCTGGTTCTTTTCTGGTTCTTTTCTGGTTGTTTCACATTTCTTTTATTATTATTATTATTCTTTCACAGTTCTTTCATGGTTCTTTTATGGTTCTTTCACGGTTGTTTTTCAGTTCTTTTATGGTTATTTTCTGTTTTTTTTAATGGTTCTTTCCTTGTTGTTTCACAGTTGTTTTTTATGGTTCTTTCACAGTTCTTTCAAGGATCTTTTATGGTCATTTCACAGTTCTTTTAACATTTCCTTTCACTTTTTTATCAGTTCTTTTACAGTTCTGTCATGATTTTTCATGGTTCTTTTAACGTTTTTAAACAGTTGTTTCATGGTTCTTTTATGGTTCTTCACAAGTCTTCCATGGTTCTTTCATGGTTCATTTACATTTTTACAGTTCTTTTATGGTTCTTTAATTTTTTCATGATTCTTTTACTTTTTTTTTTTACAATTCTTTAATGGTTTTGTTTTCTTTAATGTTTTATGTTTTTTCATGGTTCTTTTATAGTTCTTTTATGGTTCTTTTACAGTTTGTGATTGTACCTGTGTCAGCGAATCCCGGCTGATAATCATACGATGTAAGAGCAGAGCCGGGCCGGGTATGACCAGGGTCTCAGTGCTCCTTATCCTCTGAGCTGTGGGATCTTGTGTAGGTTGAGAGAAGCCGAACATTCGTAAAAGATTAAGTGTTAAACCAGCCGCTTCTTATCCGCTTCTTAAACCCTCCGAGTCTCACCGTAACGGAGCTGAAGCTGGACGAAGGTCTGGAGGAATTAGGACACGAGAAGCTCTCGAGTTCTGAGAGCTGCTGAGAGGAGAGAAGATTACTGAGGACCCCACTCAGAGCTCTTACCCACAATCCTCTGCTCCTCCGGCCTGCAGCCTAATCATGCTGCACCGCCAAAAGTATGTGGACGCCTCCGACACACCCCGTTCTATAAGCGTGTGTGGGAATATGAAGCTCTCCGTGACGTCGACACTCGAGAGCCTCAGTCTCAGTTAACCTGGGGAGATTTACCACCAGATTCTGGAGTGTGACTGTGGGGATTGCGTGCCTGTTGCACTTACAGGATCTCAGGTGGTATAAGAAGTTCTGGCTCACAGGTCATTCCACTGTGTATAATGAGGTGAGAGCTCAGTGCGGGTCAGTACAGCTACTTAAAGAGCTTGTGTGTGTGTGTGTGTGGGGGGGGCCTTCCCCAAACTGTTGCTTTACATTTAAAGGGCAAGTCAATATCACATAGACTTTATATGTCTGGTGTAGAGCAGCTTTCACATTTACTGCATTTAGAATTTCACTGTTCTTTTATGGTTCTTTACAGTTCTTTTATGGTTCTTTTACGATTCTTTCACTGTTTTCTTATGGTTCTTTCACTGTTCTTTCATTGTTCTTTTACTGTTCTTTTATGGTTCATTTAAATGTTTTCACAGTTCTTTTATGTTTTTTTTTTTACAGTTCTTTTATGGTTCTTTCACTGTTTTCTTATGGTTCTTTCACTGTTCTTTTTGTTGTTCTTTTATGGTTCTTTTACATTTTTTCACAGTTATTTTATGGTTCTTTTATATTTTTCAGTTTTTTATGGTTCTTTTACATTTTTTTCACAGTTCTTTTATGATTCTTTCATTGTTATTTCATGGTTCTTTTCTTTTATGGTTCTTTTATGGTTCTTTCACAGTTCTTTTATGGTTCTTTTACTGTTTTTTTACATTTTGTCACAGTTCTTTTATGGTTCTTTTACATTGTTTCACAGTTTTTTTATGGTTCTTTCACTGTTCTTTTACATTTTTTCACTGTTACATTTTTTTTACAGTTCTTTTATGGTTCTTTTACATTTTTTCACAGTTCTTTTATGGTTCTTTTACATTTTTTCACAGTTCTTTTATGGTTCTTTCACAGTTCTTTTACTTTTTTTACAGCTCTTTTTTGATTACTAGTCCAGTACCTTGACTGCTAGGCTACACCTGCCCTCGACTGGCCTGTATGAATTCCCG
The DNA here is from genome assembly GCF_030014385.1 of Trichomycterus rosablanca. NCBI lineage: Eukaryota > Metazoa > Chordata > Actinopteri > Siluriformes > Trichomycteridae > Trichomycterus > Trichomycterus rosablanca. The sequence continues at coordinate 52,635,986 of NC_085993.1, forward strand.
GAACCCAACGCCAGCGCTTGACCTGACCGATGCTCCACGGCTGAGCGGAAGTGAATCTCTGCAGTCGTGTTCTGAAAACCACCGGAATCTCGACTCGTCCAGGAGAATAAAAGCTGGTGAAGAAAATGAGGCTAAAAAAATCTATTCTAATAATTAAATCAGATCCATGAAGTTTAAAGCCGGCGTGTTTGACCTTAGCTGACCGGCGAGGTTAACCAGTCGGCGGTGCTCCTCCTGCGGGGGGGCGGGCGGGCGTGTAGGCGAGCGGGCGGGTTGTTCATCATTAAGCGATGGCTCTGTATTTTTCATTAACGTGGCAGGTAAAAGAACGCCGGCTCTAAAGACCCGGAGCGGCGCATTAATAAAGCCTCGCGACGGCCTCTCAAGGTTCGCGGCGTCGTTAGCGCGTTAGCCTTTTGCACGCCGCTCTCAGACGGAGAGAGATGGATTTCAGGGAAGAGGCGCAACAAGAGGCAAGGTCGACATGAGCCGCCGCCGCCACGCCGCTATCAATGTTTAAAAATGATAAATAATACGGTCCAGCCGAAGCAATTAAAAGAAAAGCATCAGCTGCTGGAGATCCCCGGCTGGTCGGTTACGTTAGAAGATCTCTGAGATTAATTACTGACACGCTGATACAAAAACGTTAAAGCTCTTCATTATTTTCCTTTCAGAGCGCTGAAGTGCACCTCACGTCTCTGTTTAATCATCTCCGACCAGTGTGTTTCTGTTAAACGTGTCTAGACATTGTTCCTGTTCCTGCTCTGTGTGGTTGGTCTTTTGCTTTTGCATAAATAAATAATAAATAAATAATAAACTCTTTATTTTCAGTCTCTTTTATGACGTCTGTACTTCCAGCGTCCTTACAGTTACATTTTACATTTGCACCTTTTTGCAGACGCTGTTTTCCAAAGCGACTTACAATTATGACTGAATACAAGGTGAGCAATTGATTGTTAAGGGCCCAACAGAGGCAACCTGGTGGTGGTGGGGCTTGAACCGACAACCTTCTGATTACTAGTCCAGTACTCTAACCACTAAGCTACCACTGTCCAGCGTCTTGTATGTCCTGGCTCCTATATCGCCATCACTCTACATTTCTCGGCTCCCAAAACTGAGGCTCCGAAGGTCCTGGGTTCGATTTCAAGGTGGAGTGGACCGGGTCCTTTCTGTGTGTGGTTTGCATGTTCTCCCTGTGTCTGTGTGGGTTTCCTCTGGGAGCTCCAGTTTCCTCCCACAGTCCAAAGACGTGCAGTCAGGACAAGTGTGTGTGTCCTGCGATGGACCGGCGACCTGACCAGATTTGTACCCACCGCGACCCTGACCAGGATAAAGAGGTCCTATATTTCCACTTACCTACATTCCAATGGTTCCTGTATACCCAGTATCTTACATCCCAGAGTCCCATGGTTCCAAGTACTGATGTGTCCTGCATCAGAAAACTGCTGAACATCTCATGGACAGCAGCAGCACACAAGATCTCACAACCTGCTCTCAGACTGGCGATCAGGAAGCTCAGAGAGAAACCAGCAGGATGACCAGAAAGCAGCGGGAACAGCAGCTACACAGAGAACCATCAGCAACAGTCTCATAATCCACAAGAGGAACCTTTACAGAACCACAGATCGTCCCTGGACAGGAAAAGCACACAGATTAACAATCAGGAAGCTTGGAGAGAAACCAGCAGGATGACCTGAAAGCAGCAGGAACAGCAGCTACACAAAGAACCATCAGCCTTCATCCCATCATCCACAAGAGGAACCTTCATGGAACCACAGATCGTCCCTGGACAGGAACAGCAGGACAACCTGAAAGCAGCAGGAACAGCAGCCACACAGAGAAGCATCAGTGAACCGTCTCATCATCTACAAGAGGAACCTCAAGAAACAAAAAACCTCACCACCTGTTCTCTTAAATAGCATAGAGAAAAACCAGCAGGACGACCTGAAAACAGCAGGAACAGCAGTTACACAGAGAACATCAGCATCCGTCTCATCATTCCATCATCCACAAGATGAACCTTCATGGAACCACAGATCATCCCTGGACAGGAGCAGCACATGAGACCTCACAATCTGAATGAAACCAGCAGGACGACCTGAAAACAGCAGGAGCAGCAGCTACACCGAGAAGCATCACCAATCATCCCATCATCTACAAGAGGAACCTCCACAGAACCACAGATCGTCCCCGGACAGGAGCAGCCCTCAGACTGACAATCAGGAAGCTTAGAGAGAAAACAGCAGGGCAACCAGAAAGCAGCAGAAACAGCAGCTACACAGAGAAGCATCAGCATCCGTCTCATCATTCCATCATCCATGAGAGGAACCTTCACTGAACCACATATTGTCCCCGGACAGGAACAGCAGGACGACCTGAAAGCAGCAGGAACAGCAGCTGCACAGAGAACCATCAGCCTTCATCCCATAATCCACAAGAGGAACCTTCATGGAACCACAGATCGTCCCTGGACAGGAACAGCAGGACAACCTGAAAGCAGCAGGAACAGCAGCCACACAGAGAAGCATCAGTGAACCGTCTCATCATCTACAAGAGGAACCTCAAGAAACAAAAAACCTCACCACCTGTTCTCAGACTCTCGCTTAGAAATATTAGAGAGAAACCAGCAGGACGACCTGAGAGCAGCAGGAGCAGCAGCTACACAGAGAAGCATCACCAATCATTCCATCATCCACAAGAGAAACCTTCACAGAACCACAGATCGTCTCTGGACAGGAGCAGCCCTCAGACTCACAACCTGAAAGAAACTGGCAGGATGACTTGAAAGCAGCAGGAACAGCGGTTACATAGATAACCATCAGCAACCGTCTCCGCCCCCTACAGCCCGATCAGAACGACGTTCAGACGGAACAAAAACAGAATCTCTGGTGATGATTCAGCTGCTCATGATTGGAGGACGGTCCTGAGAACACCACTCCCACAGTGAAGTACGGTGGTGGGAGCATCAGGAATTTTAGTTGTACAGATTAATGTAGTCAGATAAATTTTATTCATGCCGTGATGTCTCCGCGTTCTCCAGCGTTCTGGTTTTATATCGTATTTTCGGGGGACCGCGGCGCACCTCAGATCTTCTCATGTTTACTTCTGACGAGCAGATTTCAATTAACCCTGTTAAAAAGTCAAAAGAATTAATAAATAAATAATGAAAGATCGCGCTCACTCTCGGCTCACGTTCCTTTTTGGACTCGTTTAATTTCCTTCTTTATTATCAGTGAAAATAAAACACACACACACACACACACGAGGACTCGTCCAGATTGGCAATATGGGCCGATTTATTCGTCTAAACCACTAAACGCCTCCGTATCAAAACAAAGCTGGTCAGTCGACTAAGCGTCTCGGCGGAGGGAAAACAGCCAAGGAGCCACCAAATGCTCAGCAGATGGACAAGAGCATAAATACATCTGGAGGCGGACGAGCGGGCCAGGAAATATTAGGACGGAGCCGAGCGGCGGCGGAGGAATTTTAAACAGGCGTCCGGGGACGGCGTGGCGGACCAAGGTCACCCTGAAGTACGCGGCAGGAGGAAAGTTTCACGCGGCGCCGGATAATAGCGCAGCGCTCAGCTAATTCTACTGGAATTTACGATTCGACCTTCGGGCGAGAAGAATCCGCCGACCGGCGCCGTTATCTGGCCGGAGCCGAGCCGTAAACGACTCCCGTCCTAATTCACGCCAGCGTGAGAGGGGCCCGATTCTGGAGGAACCGATTCCGGTAATGGAACTGTTGGAGGAACGTGGGAAGCTCGTTTCATTTTCTGCAGGGTTCCTCTGATAAGGAACTCACACGTGGAGCTCGGAGAAGTGCGGATTAAATCCTGAAGATCAGGTGAAAGCTGTACGGTGAAGACGGCGAGGTGAGGCGGCGTTCCTTACACTTCCTCTGAGGAAGCGCTTTATAGTTCTTCTGGTGAAAGAGCTTTAAACTCTGTTAGTTTCTGTACAAACCGAAGTACACTACATAAACAGAAAATATGTGGACACCTCTTCTAATTATAGAGTTCAGGTGTTTCAGCCACTCCAAATAAAAAACGTGCACTCAAAGATCGACGTGAACGTCGTGATGAAGCTGCAGAGACGCTCCGAGTGAAGGAATTCTGGGAGCAACGCTGCTGTTTACAAAGAAAACCTGCAAGACTGAGATAAGACTGCTACTGATAACACACACACACACACACACACACACACAGTACACACACACACACACACACACACACAGTACACACACACACACACACACACACACACACACACACACACACACACAGTACACACACACACACACACACACACACAGTACACACACACACAGTACACACACACACACAGTACACACACACAGTACACACACACACACACAGTACACACACACACAGTACACACACACAGTACACACACACAGTACACACTCACACACACACACACACACACACATTATACACCGATCAGCCATAACATTAAAACCACCTCCTTGTTTCTACACTCACTGTCCATTTTATCAGCTCCACTTACCATATAGAAGCACTTTGTAGTTCTACAATTACTGACTGTAGTCCATCTGTTCCTATACATGCTTTTTTACCCCCTTTCATGCTGTTCTTCAATGGCCAGGACCCCCACAGGACCCCCACAGGACCACCACAGAGCAGGTATTATTTAGGTGGTGGATGATTCTCAGCACTGCAGTGACACTGACATGGTGGTGGTGTGTTAGTGTGTGTTGTGCTGGTATGAGTGGATCAGACAGGGTACAGTAATGATTTTACATGATGGTATAATGACCGATGGCATCTCAGACTGGCACCGAACCCAAGCGCCGCCGCCCGCAGGATAAAAGGCTTCAGCTGATAAATCAAAGGCTCCTGGTTGGCTAAAGAGATCACAGGCTGTGTTTGTCCATTAAAGTTTCATTTGGACGTCAGCGGAGGAAATGAATCCCCGAGTTTTCCATGGTAAGATCTATTTAATCCGCTCTCACTGATCTAATAAAATCCCTTTGATCCGCCCTTCCCCTCTAATCAGAAGGAGCCGGGCTCGAGCCCCCTCCTCCCGTCCGTCTGATTAGATTTCTGTTGACATGGCATTATGCGCGGCCGCGCTCTTATCCCGGCTAATTGGTCCAGGTGGACTCATTTGGCATCTGCGCTGCTCTTCAGCCTGGTTTTTTATAGAGCCGGAACGTTGCAGGGTCGCGTCCCGCCTGTAGAAAAGTCGCTTCAGGTTTTTATTGTTCTGAGGTTTTTTATGCTGTGATTATTTAACCCCTCGTCCTTCGTCTCTGAGCTTCTCCTCAGGGCTGAAGGTTCCTCAGCGTTCGTGTGAGATCAGCAGATCATTGTTCAGTTCGAATACGAGTCGAGTGTGAGCACGGGCACAGAGACGGGGAGGACGAGTGTGGGCACATCAGACCGTCATCTATAGATTTAATTCTATAGAAAAACTAAACACACACATATGGATTCTGTACAGACATGTGAAGGAACACGGATGCAAAAGTACTACAGTGTCATCACTGATACCAGATAAAAAAACTGCTCAGATATTACAGTGGAGTAGAAGCAGCGTTAACGTCTCTGGGCTCGGAGACATCTAGGATGGACACAGTGAAAACATGTATTGTGGTCAGATGAATCAGCATTCCAGCGTGTGATCCAGAACAAAGACTGTTATCAGTAACAAGTCCAAAAGCCAGGGTGTGTCATGGTATGGGGGTGTGTCAGTACCAGGGTGTGTCATGGTATGGGGGGGTGTCAGTACCAGGGTGTGTCATGGTATGGGGGTGTGTCAGTACCAGGGTGTGTCATGGTATGGAGCGTGTCAGTACCAGGGTGTATCATGGTATGGGGGTGTGTCAGTACCAGGGTGTGTCATGGTATGGAGCGTGTCAGTACCAGGGTGTATCATGGTATGGGGGTGTGTCAGTACCAGGGTGTGTCATGGTATGGAGCGTGTCAGTACCAGGGTGTATCATGGTATGGGGGTGTGTCAGTACCAGGGTGTGTCATGGTATGGGGGCGTGTCAGTACCAGGGTGTGTCATGGTATGGGGGTGTGTCAGTACCAGGGTGTGTCATGGTATGGGGGTGTGTCAGTACCAGGGTCTGTCATGGTATGGAGCGTGTCAGTACCAGGGTGTATCATGGTATGGGGGTGTGTCAGTACCAGGGTGTGTCATGGTATGGGGGCGTGTCAGTACCAGGGTGTGTCATGGTATGGGGGTGTGTCAGTACCAGGGTCTATCATGGTATGGGGGTGTGTCAGTACCAGGGTCTATCATGGTATGGGGGTGTGTCAGTACCAGGGTGTATCATGGTATGGGGGAGTGTCAGTACCAGGGTGTGTCATGGTATGGGGGTGTGTCAGTACCAGGGTCTGTCATGGTATGGAGCGTGTCAGTACCAGGGTGTATCATGGTATGGGGGTGTGTCAGTACCAGGGTGTGTCATGGTATGGGGGCGTGTCAGTACCAGGGTGTGTCATGGTATGGGGGTGTGTCAGTACCAGGGTCTATCATGGTATGGGGGTGTGTCAGTACCAGGGTCTATCATGGTATGGGGGTGTGTCAGTACCAGGGTGTATCATGGTATGGGGGAGTGTCAGTACCAGGGTGTGTCATGGTATGGGGGTGTGTCAGTACCAGGGTCTATCATGGTATGGGGGAGTGTCAGTACCAGGGTGTGTCATGGTATGGGGGTGTGTCAGTACCAGGGTGTGTCATGGTATGGGGGTGTGTCAGTACCATGGTCTATCATGGTATGGGGGTGTGTCAGTACCAGGGTGTGTCATGGTATGGGGGTGTGTCAGTACCAGGGTGTGTCATGGTATGGGGGTGTGTCAGTACCAGGGTCTATCATGGTATGGGGGTGTGTCAGTACCAGGGTGTATCATGGTATGGGGGTGCGTCAGTACCAGGGTGCGTCATGGTATGGGGGTGTGTCAGTACCAGGGTGTATCATGGTATGGGGGTGTGTCAGTACCAGGGTGTGTCATGGTATGGGGGTGCGTCAGTACCAGGGTGTGTCATGGTATGGGGGTGTGTCAGTACCAGGGTCTATCATGGTATGGGGGTGTGTCAGTACCAGGGTGTATCATGGTATGGGGGTGCGTCAGTACCAGGGTGCGTCATGGTATGGGGGTGTGTCAGTACCAGGGTGTATCATGGTATGGGGGTGTGTCAGTACCAGGGTGTGTCATGGTATGGGGGTGCGTCAGTACCAGGGTGTGTCATGGTATGGGGGTGTGTCAGTACCAGGGTCTATCATGGTATGGGGGTGTGTCAGTACCAGGGTGTATCATGGTATGGGGGTGTGTCAGTACCAGGGTGTATCATGGTATGGGGGTGTGTCAGTACCAGGGTGTATCATGGTATGGGGGTGTGTCAGTACCAGGGTGTGTCATGGTATGGGGGTGCGTCAGTACCAGGGTGTGTCATGGTATGGGGGTGCGTCAGTACCAGCGTGTGTCATGGTATGGGGTTGTGTCAGTACCAGGGTGTATCATGGTATGGGGGTGTGTCAGTACCAGGGTGTATCATGGTATGGGGGTGTGTCAGTACCAGGGTGTGTCATGGTATGGGGGTGCGTCAGTACCAGGGTGTGTCATGGTATGGGGGGGTAAATGCTTTACTGTCCCAACTTTTTTCGGAATGTGTTGCAGGACTGAAATGCAGGAATGGATGTTTATTAATAAATGAAATGAAGTTGAGCAGATAAAAGATTAAATATCTCAGCTTCATCCTGTCTGACATCAAATAAACGTCAAAGTTTTTTATTATTTGCATTTTCCATGCTGTCCCAAGTTTTTCTGATTTGGGGTTGTATTTAAACACTGCTAAACATCAGCTCATAATGAGGTCAGTAAAAGCTTCAATCAAAGAGAAATAATCAGCGTGATGATCTTTCAAAACCAACGTCCTCGACGTCCCGATCATCTCATTCAGCACAACCAACAACAAACACTCTTATCATCATCATGAAGAAGGAAATAATGTCACCGTCCAAAAAGATCAGAATCATTCTACAACATGTTCAAAAAGTATTTACACCCCTGGACTTAGTGTCTAAAACTCAATTAGAGTCACCTGCTGCCATTTGAATGGATTGAACCCAGTTTGGAGGGGCACACCGGGGTCCATAAGGGCCACCAATTTTCAAGCCCAGGCCCTGAACTGTGTGTGGATCTCATCGTGCCGGGGTAAAGATCAGGGTGAAGATATAAAACAATATCTGAGACTCTGAGTGTCCCAGGACCACAGTGACCTCAATAATCCTGAAATAGAAGATGCTCGGCACTACGCTGAACCCCCCTGGGGTTGGGATGTGTCTTTGTAGGACCGTCCACCTAACATCCAGGCAACCGTCTCTGCAGCGCTCCATAAATCAGCGTTAAATGAACCGGCGCCTGACAGCTAGCGTGGAGTTTAGCTACACGGCATGAACAGGACTCTGGAAACACGGGGAAGAAGAGAGTCTGGTCTGATTAGACGGAATTTTAACATTTATATCGGAACAATGTAGACGTTTACTGCTCACCGTCAAATCTGATAAAGCAAGAATGGACCTGCCATGAAGAATGGGATAAAGTGCCTCAATCACATACATAATATTGTGAATAAATTCAGGAAATCTGTATAAATATAAATATATCCACATGTGCTCGGGAGCGCTTCAGAAAACCATTGTTACTTAACACAGGCCACCGCTGCATCAAGAAACGCGACCTGAACTCTATTACACAGAGAGAAAGCTGTACATCAATTCTATACAGAAACGTTCAGAGTTCTCTCGACTCAAGCTCATCTCAGATGGACCAAAAGACAGTGGGCACGTGTGCTGTGGTCAGGTTCCACAGCTCATCTTGTTTTTGAGAAAATTGGATGTCGAGTTCTCTGTGCCAAAGACCATCCAGACTGTTATCAGTGAAAGGTCCAGAGCCGCTAACATGAGTGGTCCTGCGGGGACGTATTTTGGGATTTTAGAGAGACGCCATCAAGGTGACATCTTTTCCCGGGAAGTCCGTGATTATTTTAGCAAGATGATGCCACACCTTATTCTGTATGCGCTGTAGATATAGGGTGCATGTGCTTGACCGGCCTGCCTGCAGTCCAGATCTGTCTCCTATTGAAAATGTCCAGTGCATCATGAAGAGGAGAAGAGAACGCCGGTGACCACGGAGATTAAATAAAAATATCTGTTTATATACATATAAACTGACAGCTGATAAACTGTTCTAGAATTTTAATATCAGAAGATTAAACATTAACTTTCACGTGATCTTATAGTTCTGAAACACGCCTCTGCACCGTCCGGCTCCGTTCTGGATTCATCGGCGGCTCAGAAATCCTGGTTCAGTTCTGACGAAGGCCGGTGCCGATGCCCTCCGAATCAATTCTCATCTGCGTGGCCGGGTCGGTGCCCTTGGTGTAACCGAGATTATTTCCACCAAGATGGATGAGGAGCTGATGTGGAGTGGAACAGGCCGGCAGAGATTGATGCAGTTTGGGAATAAGTGGGTCTCGGTGAGAACCTTTAGAGCTGAAGCTACACGAGAAAGTGCTCCAGAGATCCAGAACCACGTCGTGATCACACAGACCGGGACTCACTAATAAATACACACAAACATTTAGCTCTGCCGTTACTGCACACCCGCCTCCAGCCATGGCAACAAGCAATACTCCAGTAATAATAACAATAATAATAATAATAATAAAAACAATATTAATGATAATAATAGTAGTAGTAATAATGATAATAATAATAATAGTAATAATAATAATAATAAAAATTGTAATAATAATAATAATAATAATAATAATAATAACAATAATATTGATAATAATAATAGTAGTAATAATAATAACAATAATAATAAAAGTTATAATAATAATAATAATAATCATAAAAATAATAACAATAAAATAATAATAATATACACAATAATAATAATAATAATAATAATAATAATAATAATACAATTAATAGTAATAACAATAAAATAATAATAATAAAAGTAAATAGAAATAATAACGATTATAATGATAGTTACAGTAATGATAATATTATAATTAATTAATAATGTAACGATGGGCTACACAAGACAAGACCTACGAACACGTGACCTATTCTAAGCTAAATGCTAATGCTAACTAAACACATTTTACGTGTCTAAACTATCCTGAAGCTAAGCTAACAATGCTAAAGCTAAACTAACAAAAAACATGAACAAGACTAAACAAGGCTTCTAAACATGAACAAGACAAGAAGCATGAGTAAGAGCAAGAGCTAGAAACCCTGACAAACCTGACATGAGCCAAAAATCCAAGAGCATGACACGTCAAAGTCAAAATCGCCTCCACTCAAGGATCCACCAGGAGCAGCTGTGAATCATTAGCTTCACTGACCAATCAGAAGAGGAGGCATAGGTATGAAACACCTAAACAAACCATCCCCAACATGTGCTACTGGAGAGAGGGGCGTGGCACATAAACATGGATCCAGGACCACTAGGCTTGATTCTTGACAAATAATAATAATAATAATAGTAATATTAATACTAATAAGAAAAATTGTAATTATTATTATTGTAATAATAATAATAATAATAATAATAATCATCATCATCATCATCATCATCATAATAACTATTTATTTAAGCAACAGCATGATTATGGGAACAGTAACAGACTCCAAATACAGATGTATAGGTCAGGCTGTGGCATTACAAAATTACCACTCATGCAACCTTCATTACCTCTTCTGACTCCTGAGTCCTGATACTGACCCATTATTTATGGTGCTTAGCCTGGACTCCTTATTCTGACCCCTCATCCCTGAGTCCTCTAAACTGACCTCCTGTTCTCAACACTGAATCCTTCCAACTGACACTGAGCCTTATCATTAACACACGCCACTAATCCCTGTCCATATACACTGATCAGCCATAACATTAAAACCACCTCCTTGTTTCTACACTCACTGTCCATTTTATCAGCTCCACTTACCATATAGAAGCACTTTGTAGTTCTACAATTACTGACTGTAGTCCATCTGTTTCTCTACATGCTTTTTTACCCCCTTTCATGCTGTTCTTCAATGGTCAGGACCCCCACAGGACCACCACAGAGCAGGTATTATTTAGGTGGTGGATGATTCTCAGCACTGCAGTGACACTGACATGGTGGTGGTGTGTTAGTGTGTGTTGTGCTGGTATGAGTGGATCAGACACAGCAGCGCTGCTGGAGTTTTTAAACACCGTGTCCACTCACTGTCCACTCTGTTAGACACTCCTACCTAGTCGGTCCACCTTGTAGATGTAAAGTCAGAGACGATCGCTCATCTATTGCTGCTGTTTGAGTCGCTCATCTTCTAGACCTTCATCAGTGCTCACAGGACGCTGCCCACGGGGCGCTGTTGGCTGGATATTTTTGGTTGGTGGACTATTCTCAGTCCAGCAGTGTCAGTGAGGTGTTTAAAAACTCCAGCAGCGCTGCTGTGTCTGATCCACTCATACCAGCACAACGTACACTAACACACCACCACCATGTCAGTGTCACTGCAGTGCTGAGAATCATCCACCACCTAAATAATACCTGCTCTGTGGTGGTCCTGTGGGGGTCCTGACCATTGAAGAACAGCATGAAAGGAGCTAACAAAGCATGTACAGAAACAGATGGACTACAGTCAGTAATTGTAGAACTACAAAGTGCTTCTATATGGTAAGTGGAGCTGATAAAATGGACAGTGAGTGTAGAAACAATGAGGTGGTTTTAATGTTATGACTGATCGGTGTATTTGCCACTGGAATGTGTTAAACATCTGCAGGTTCTGCATCTGTAATGTTCCACACACAGGTTGCTGAGCTGCTCGGTAACAGAAGCCGTTTTAACTGAGTAACGTTTTGGTAAACCATCATAAATGTGAAACTGTCAAAATCAATAAAAATATGAAGTTTGGTTCTGCTTCATCACTACGTCTTAATGTGAGGATTGTTGGAAAGAAATGAACGTCCAGCAGGAAGTCTGAGTGAAAAGCAGAGTTTAATTATTTGTAGTTAAAGTACGAGAACAAAAGAAGGTAAAAGTAAAAAAAAACTAAACAATTTCTTTATTTTTAAAGTAACGAAAGAACAAAGATCTAATCAGACGTCTTTATATTTTACATGGTGATGAGTAAGTTGTTAGTTATGTATAATATAGTGTAGTTATATATAATGTAGTTAGGATAGTGTAGTTATGCATAGTGATGTTAGTGGTAGTGTAGTTAAGGTAGTATATTTAGTGGTAGTGTAGTTAAGGTAGTGTAGTTAAGGTAGTGTAGTTAGGATAGTGTAGTTAAGGTAGTGTAGTTATGTATAGTGGTAGTGTAGTTAGGGTAGTGTAGTTATGTATAGTGGTAGTGTAGTTAGGGTAGTGTAGTTATGTATAGTGGTAGTGTAGTTAGGACAGTGAAGTTGGGGTAGTGTAGTTTTGTATAGTGGTAGTGTAGTTAGGATAGTGTAGTTCTGTATAGTGGTAGTGTAGTTAGGGTAGTGTAGTTATGCATAATGTAGTTAGAGGTAGTGTAATTAAGGTAGTGTAGTTATGTATAGTGGTAGTGGCAATGGATGGCCTTCTACTTAGAAGGGTGCACCTACCAGGTGTCATGGAAAGGGTCTCTCTCACCCAGTGTTCCTCAGGGCTCTGTACTTGGCCCACTTCTATTCTCTATCTACACCTGCTCTCTGGGTAAGGTCATAGCCTCCCATGGCTTCTCCTACCACTCCTATGCAGATGACACTCAGCTCATTCTGTCACACAAGTCTCAGCTCGCATCTCAGCATGTCTGCGAGGTATCTCAGATGAATGTCAGCTCATCATCTAAAACTTAATCCCAGCAAGACCGAGCTCTTACTCATTCCTGGAGATCAGTCTCCAACCCAGGATCTAGTCATCTCTCTTGATGACTCCCAGATCAAACCATCTGATAAGGTAAGAAGCCTTGGTGTCGTCCTGGATAACCAGCTGACCTTCTCTCCTCATGTAGCCAACGTAGCCAATGTAGACGAGATGGTGACGGTTCCTCCTCTACAACATCAGGAAGATTCTGCCATTTCTCTCCATGGAAGCTACTCAGATCACCCCATTGCTGCCACATCATCACCCCACTGCTGTCTCATCATCGCCTACAAAGTCAAAAATGCACCCCAAGCTACCTTGGTGGTCCAATCAAACCCTGCTCTGTACCACGCAACCTCTGAGCCACTAGTCTTGCCCGACTTGATCCTTCACCCAGAACCTGGGGAAGACTTTGGGCATCAAGGTTCTTCTTTGTACCAGCTGTCTGAACATCTGAGTCTCTCAGTGTCTTCAAAAGAAGATTAAAGACCTTCATCACCTTGTTACTGAACACTTAAGCTGAGAACCAACATGCACTTCAAAATAAAAGCATCTTTATAAAAACGATTCCTTTGTTCTAACATAGTTTCAGCAGATTTGTATCCTTGGACTGTTGTGTACTTAAACATTAAGTAGGGAAATGTTCTTTTGGATAAGAGCGTCCGCTAAACACTCAAAATGTAAATGAAATTTTAATCTGCGTAAAGAAGCAAATTTCCCCATAAACTTACTGGTTCTGCCAACTTTAGGAGCAACAACTGCAACCAAACCCCTCAGATAACACCTCAGATAACACTTCAGTTCTTCACCGCTTACTGTGGAGGAATTTTTTACTTAAACCCACCTTAAACCCACCCTAACCCCATGGTCACCTCTTACTTATTGATGCAGTGTTGGTGTCTATCTATTTCAGTCTAAATCTTTACGTTTATTGATTGTAATCTTGGATTCTATTATTCTCTCTTACCTGTAAAGAACAGAATGATGAGAAGTTGCTGCTCCATCAGCGATGATCCCGATACTGATGTTACTAATGAACCTGGGTGGCACGGTGGCTCAGTGGGTAGCACTGTCGCCTCACAGCAAGATGGGGGTTTGATCCCCAGGTGGGGCGATCCGGGTCCTTTCTGTGTGGAGTTTGCATGTTCTCCCCGTGTCTGCGTGGGTTTACTCCGGGTGCTCCGGTTTCCTCCCACAGTCCAAAGACATGCACGTGAGGTGAATTGGAGATACTAAAATTGTCCATGACTGTTTGATATAAACTTGAGTGACTAATGAATCTTGTGTAATGAGTAACTACTGTTCCTGTCATGAATGTGACCAAAGTGTAAAACATGACGTTACAACCCTAATAAACAAACAAACTAACGAACCTCAGTAATTAAAGTGCGTCTAAAATCTGAGGTTTGAGTAAACGAACTAAAGATCTTCGAGCGTTGCTGAGCTTCCTTTGAAATGTGACGGGCTGTTTGTTGTTTCAGGCTCGTGTTCTCCTGAATTTTCTTACGTTATGCCTCAGATGAAGAGACCATCCTGCTCCAAGTGTTAAGAAAGCAAACCAAATTATTCCAAAACAGCTCCAACTGGAGAAGATCTTCAGGACCCAGAGCTAGTGGTGCTTCTGAGAGAGAAAGATTATAGATAGATAGATGGATGGATGGATGGATGGATGGATAAATGGATGGATAGATAGATAGATAGATAGATAGATAGATAGATAGATAGATAGATAGATAGATAGATAGATAGATAGATAGATAGATAGATAGATAGATAGATAGATAGATAGATAGATAGATAAATATGATAGATGGATAGATAGATAGATAGATAGATAGATAGATAGACGGACGGACGGACGGAAAGATAGATTAGACAGACAGACAGAAGACGTCTTTACTCTGTCTGACTTTCAGTTGTGACCAATCCAGGTTATTGAGGGTTAAGGGTTCTGCAGTGGCAGCTTGGCAGCAGTGGGGCTTGAACCTGCCATCTTCCGCTGGGCATCGATTAGGGTTCAACTTTCTTCCATCATTTGAATCTACGTGGTACAACGATTCACCGGCCACACCAAGAGCAACAACACAACACAACACAAAACAACACCGTCAGTGTGAATTTGAATGGAATCTGAATCTTACAGTCTGAGCTGCTGTTTGACTCTTTTCAGACCTCCTGCATTTCTTATTCAAATCGTCTATTTCCATACAGCTCATGCCAGCATCAATCCCTCAAAAACACTTAAAGTTTATGGAAATGATGTCTGACCAGCAGTGAGGAGGAACAGAAAAGAAAGAAGCTGGTCTTGTTCTTCAGAACTTTAATGATTAAGTCTCTACACTTTTAAAATCTCACAGGTCTGAACTTCACTTCTAATATCAGAAGATTAAACATTAACTTTCACGTGATCTTATAGTTCTGAAACACGCCTCTGCACCGTCCGGCTCCGTTCTGGATTCATCGGCGGCTCAGAAATCCTGGTTCAGTTCTGACGAAGGCCGGTGCCGATGCCCTCCGAATCAATTCTCATCTGCGTGGCCGGGTCGGTGCCCTTGGTGTAACCGAGATTATTTCCACCAAGATGGATGA
The DNA here is from genome assembly GCF_030014385.1 of Trichomycterus rosablanca. Classification (NCBI taxonomy): domain Eukaryota; kingdom Metazoa; phylum Chordata; class Actinopteri; order Siluriformes; family Trichomycteridae; genus Trichomycterus; species Trichomycterus rosablanca. Next base: position 52,651,465 of record NC_085993.1, read on the forward strand.
GGAGCTGATGTGGAGTGGAACAGGCCGGCAGAGATTGATGCAGTTTGGGAATAAGTGGGTCTCGGTGAGAACCTTTAGAGCTGAAGCTACACGAGAAAGTGCTCCAGAGATCCAGAACCACGTCGTGATCACACAGACCGGGACTCACTAATAAATACACACAAACATTTAGCTCTGCCGTTACTGCACACCCGCCTCCAGCCATGGCAACAAGCAATACTCCAGTAATAATAACAATAATAATAATAATAATAAAAACAATATTAATGATAATAATAGTAGTAGTAATAATGATAATAATAATAATTAATAATAATAATAATAACAAAAGTAGTTGTGTATAATGTAATTAGGATAGTGTAGTTATATATAATGTAGTAAGAATAGTGTAGTTATGTATAATGTAGTTAGGATAGTGTAGTTATATACAATGTAGTTAGGAGAGTGTAGTTATATAAAATGTAGTTAGGTAAGTGTAGTTATGTATAATGTAGTTAGGATAGTGTAGTTATATATAATGTAGTTAGGATAGTGTAGTTATGTATAATGTAGTTAGGATAGTGTAGTTATATATAACGTAGTTAGGATAGTGTAGTTAGGATAGTGTAGTTATGTATAATGTAGTTAGGATAGTGTAGTTATGTATAATGTAATTAGGATAGTGTAGTTATGTATAATGTAGTTAGGATAGTGTAGTTATGTATAATGTAATTAGGATAGTGTAGTTATGTATAATGTAGTTAGGATAGTGTAGTTATGTATAATGTAATTAGGATAGTGTAGTTATGTATAATGTAGTTAGGATAGTGTAATTATGTATAATGTAATTAGGATAGTGTAGTTATGTATAATGTAGTTAGGATAGTGTAGTTATATATAATGTAGTTAGGATAGTGTAGTTATAGTGTAGTTATGTATAATGTAGTTAGGATAGTGTAGTTATGTATAATGTAGTTAGGATAGTGTAGTTATATATAATGTAGTTAGGATAATGTAGTTATAGTGTAGTTATGTATAATGTAGTTAGGATAGTGTAGTTATGTATAATGTAGTTAGGATAGTGTAGTTATATATAATGTAGTTAGGATAGTGTAGTTATGTATAATGTAGTTAGGATAGTGTAGTTATGTATAATGTAGTTAGGATAGTGTAGTTATGTATAATGTAGTTAGGATAGTGTAGTTATATATAATGTAGTTAGGATAGTGTAGTTATGTATAATGTAGTTAGGATAGTGTAGTTATGTATAATGTAGTTAGGATAGTGTAGTTATGTATAATGTAGTTAGGATAGTGTAGTTATGTATAATGTAGTTAGGATAGTGTAGTTATATATAATGTAGTTAGGATAGAATAGTTATATATAATGTAGTTAGGATAGTGTAGTTATACTGTAGTTATGTATAATGTACTTAGGATAGTGTAGTTATGTATAATGTAGTTAGGATAGTGTAGTTATATATAATGTAGTTAGGATAGTGTAGTTATAGTGGTTATGTATAATGTAGTTAGGATAGTGTAGTTATGTATAATGTAGTTAGGATAGTGTAGTTATATATAATGTAGTTAGGATAGTGTAGTTATGTATAATGTAGTTAGGATAGTGTAGTTATGTATAATGTAGTTAGGATAGTGTAGTTATGTATAATGTAGTTAGGATAGTGTAGTTATATATAATGTAGTTAGGATAATGTAGTTATTTATAATGTAGTTAGGATAGTGTAGTTATGTATAATGTAGTTAGGATAGTGTAGTTATATATAATGTAGTTAGGATGGTGTAGTTATATATAATGTAGTTAGGATAGTGTAGTTATGTATAATGTAGTTAGGATAGTGTAGTTATGTATAATGTAGTTAGGATAGTTTAGTTATACAGTGTATCACAAAAGTGAGTACACCCCTCACATTTCTGCAAATATTTCATTATATCTTTTCATGGGACAACACTATAGACATGAAACATGGATATAACTTAGAGTAGTCAGTGTACAACTTGTATAGCAGTGTAGATTTACTGTCTTCTGAAAATAACTCAACACACAGCCATTAATGTCTAAATAGCTGCAACATAAGTGAGTACACCCCACAATGAACATGTCCAAATTGTGCCCAAATGTGTCGTTGTCCCTCCCTGGTGTCATGTGTCAAGGTCCCAGGTGTAAATGGGGAGCAGGGCTGTTAAATTTGGTGTTTTGGGTACAATTCTCTCATACTGGCCACTGGATATTCAACATGGCACCTCATGGCAAAGAACTCTCTGAGGATGTGAGAAATAGAATTGTTGCTCTCCACAAAGATGGCCTGGGCTATAAGAAGATTGCTAACACCCTGAAACTGAGCTACAGCATGGTGGCCAAGGTCATACAGCGGTTTTCCAGGACAGGTTCCACTCGGAACAGGCTTCGCCAGGGTCGACCAAAGAAGTCGAGTCCACGTGTTCGGCGTCATATCCAGAGGTTGGCTTTAAAAAATAGACACATGAGTGCTGCCAGCATCGCTACAGAGGTTGAAGACGTGGGAGGTCAGCCTGTCAGTGCTCAGACCATACGCCGCACACTGCATCGACTCGGTCTGCATGGTCGTCATCCCAGAAGGAAGCTGACGCACAAGAAAGCCCGCAAACAGTTTGCTGAAGACAAGCAGTCCAAGAACATGGATTACTGGAATGCCCTGTGGTCTGACGAGACCAAGATAAACTTGTTTGGCTCAGATGGTGTCCAGCATGTGTGGCGGCGCCCTGGTGAGAAGTACCAAGACAACTGTATCTTGCCTACAGTCAAGCATGGTGGTGGTAGCATCATGGTCTTGGGCTGCATGAGTGTTGCTGGCACTGGGGAGCTGCAGTTCGTTGAGGGAAACATGAATTCCAACATGTACTGTGACATTCTGAAACAGAGCATGATCCCCTCCCTTCGAAAACTGGGCCTCATGGCAGTTTTCCAACAGGATAACGACCCCAAACACAACCTCCAAGATGACAACTGCCTTGCTGAGGAAGCTGAAGGTAAAGGTGATGGACTAAACCCAATTGAGCACCTGTGGCGCATCCTCAAGTGGAAGGTGGAGGAGTTCAAGGTGTCTAACATCCACCAGCTCCGTGATGTCATCATGGAGGAGTGGAAGAGGATTCCAGTAGCGACCTGTGCAGCTCTGGTGAATTCCATGCCCAGGAGGGTTAAGGCAGTGCTGGATAATAATGGTGGTCACACAAAATATTGACACTTTGGGCACAATTTGGACATGTTCACTGTGGGGTGTACTCACTTATGTTGCAGCTATTTAGACATTAATGGCTGTGTGTTGAGTTATTTTCAGAAGACAGTAAATCTACACTGCTATACAAGCTGTACACTGACTACTCTAAGTTATATCCAAGTTTCATGTCTATAGTGTCGTCCCATGAAAAGATATAATGAAATATTTGCAGAAATGTGAGGGGTGTACTTACTTTTGTGATACACTGTATACTGGTGCTGGTCATAAAATTAGAATATCATGAAAAAGTTTATTTATTTCAGTAATTCCATTCAAAAAGTGAAACTTGTATATTATATTCTTTCATTACACACAGACTGATATATTTCAAATGTTTATTTCTTTTAATGTTGATGATTATAACTGACAACTAATGAAAACCCCAAATTCAGTATCTCAGAAAATTAGAATATTACTTAAGACCAATACAAAAAAAGGATTTTTAGAAATGTTGGCCAACTGAAAAGTATGAAGATGAAAAGTATGAGCATGTACAGAACTCAATACTTAGTCGGGGCTCCTTTTGCCTGGATTACTGCAGCAATGCGGCGTGGCATGGAGTCCATCAGTCTGTGGCACTGCTCAGGTGTTATGAGAGCCCAGGTTGCTCTGATAGTGGCCTTCAGCTCTTCTGAATTGTTGGGTCTGGCGTATCACATCTTCCTCTTCACAATACACCCTAGATTTTCTATGGGGTTAAGGTCAGGCGAGTTTGCTGGCCAATTAAGAACAGGGATACCATGGTCCTAAAACCAGGTACTGGTAGCTTTGGCACTGTGTGCAGGTGCCAAGTCCTGTTGGAAAATGAAATCTGTTTCAGTTGGTCAGCAGCAGGAAGCATGAAGTGCTCTAAAACTTCCTGGTAGACGGCTGCGTTGACCTTGGACCTCAGAAAACACAGTGGACCAACCAAACCATCACTGACTGTGGAAACTTTACACTGGACCTCAAGCAACGTGGATTCTGTGCCTCTCCTCTCTTCCTCCAGACTCTGGGTTATGGAAATGACATTTACATTTACATTTTCAGCATTTAGCAGACGCTTTTATCCAAAGCGACTTACACAATGAGCGGAACACGATGAGCAATTGAGGGTTAAGGGCCTTGCTCAGGGACCCAACAGTGGCAACAGGGCTTGAACCGGCAACCTTCTGTTTACTAGTCCAGTACCTTAACCACTGAGCTCTCACTGGCCAGCAGTAAGGAGGAACTTACTGTCTGTCTGTCTGTCTGTCTGTCTGTCTGTCTGTCTGTCTGTCTGTCTGTCTGTCTGTCTAGCACTGCTGTGTCTGATCCACTCATACCAGCACAACACACACTAACACACCACCACCATGTCAGTGTCACTGCAGTGCTGAGAATCATCCACCACCTAAATAATACCCGCTCTGTGGGGGTCCTGACCATTGAAGAACAGCATAAAAGTAAACAGATGGACTACAGTCAGTAATTGTCATAATGTTTTGGCTGATTGGTGTACATATACACAAAAGTCTATAATGTTTTCACCCTCCTGCTCTGGTTCAGTAAGAACATCATCGTCCTGCTATTAAAATAATGTGAATATTTACGTGAATGTGCTGAAATCTGTCGAGTCACTCATACAGTTCAAACCTGAACATTTATTTATTTATTCTTAATCTTTAGAAGCTGCTGTAATAACACGTACTTCGTGATCGTTAGCTCTCATCTGTCGCGTTTACAAACGAGGGCCGAGATTCTGGACTGGACAGATTTAACTTTTAATTAATCCCATCGAGTTCAAACATGAGCCAGATGAGGAGAATATTATTCACAACACACAATAAAAATGAATTTGTATTTTGCCTTATCTTTATTTATTTATTTATTTATTTATTTATTTATTTATTTATTTATTTATTTATTTATTTATTTATGTATTTATTTATGTATTTATTTATTTATTTATTTAATTAATTAATTAATTTATTTATTTATGTATTTTTAATGAATTAATGAATTTATTTATTTGTTCATGTATTTATTTGTTTATTTATTTATCTATGTATTTTTATTTATGTATTTATTAATGTAATTATTTATTTATTTATGTATTCATGTATTTATTTATTTAATTACATATAATTGTGGTTGAGATTCAGGGCTGACAATCTTGGGGGGGGGGTGTTCTTTTTTTTCTACTATCATATGGGTTGATCAGGATCACAGCCACATGGGTTAAAGAGAACTTCAGAAAACTGTTGTTACTTAACACAGCCCACCGCTGCCTAAAGGATTGAAGATTTCTGCACCTTTATCTTTTGATGATATTAAGCACTGTTGGGGGTGAAATACCTAAAATCTTTGCACTTGTTTATTTATAAATGTTGTTTTCTCTTGGACTCTTCTTGGTCTTGATCTAATCCTTGATTATGATGGCCAGGCCTTTCCTGGATGCATTATATTTCATATACACGTTTTACCACCTCTTAATCCTGGTCAAGGTCGCTGTGGGTCCGGCTTCCTCAGAATCACTGGGCGCGATGTAGTAACACACTGATCCATCCTGGGGTTTTGGTCATCCCACCCCAGACAGAGGGTGTGTGTGAAGATTAGAACCCTGGACCCAGCGAGATTTACCGCTGCGCCCCCTGGATGCTCATTTTATACCTAAACAGAGGTAAAACACGCTATGCCACGGTACCATCCACAGGTTGGGCGTCTACACATATATGATCGGCTGTGTCTGAGGGGGAAAGGGATGAACAGACTAGCCATCGGAAGGTGCTCCCATTAGAGTCAGTGCTGGTCCCAAGCCCGGCGTCAGGAAGGGCATCCGATGTAAAAACTGTTCCCGGTCAGGGATGCAGACCAGCATGAGCCACTGTAGCCACGCCTAAATACAGGAGCAGCCAAAATAAACAAAAATCTAGATAAATTATATATTTCTAGAATTAAGGTTAGCGTGATTAGGCAGCAGGTGAACATTTTATCCTCAAAGTTGATGTTAGAAGCAGGAAAAATGGACGGCTAGATGACTGGGTCAGAGCATCTCCAAATCTGCAGCTCTTGTGGGGTGTGTCCCGGTCTGCAGTGGTCAGTATCTATCAAAAGTGGTCCAAGGAAGGAACAGTGGTAAACCGGTGACAGGGTCATGGGCGACCGAGGCTCATCGATGCATGTGTGGTCACGTGAGCATCGGAACTGGACCACGGAGCTATGGAAGAAGGTGGCCTGGTCTGATGAAACACGGCCGGGTGCGTGGCTTACCTGAGGAACACACGGCACCAGGATGCATTATGGGAAGAAGGCGAGCCGGCGGAGGCGATGTGATGCTCTGGGCGACGTTCTGCTGGAAAACCTTGGGTCCTGCCGTCCATGTGGATGTTACTGTGACACGTAGCTCCTACCTAAGCATCGTTACAGACCATGTTCACCCTCTCATGGAGACGCTTCCCTGATGGCAGGATGAAGCTCCCTGCCACAAAGCTAAAATGCTTCAGGAACGGTTTGAGGAGAACAACAACCAGTTTGAGGTGTCGACTCGGCCTCCAGATTCCCCAGATCTCAATCCAATCGAGCATCTGTGGGACGTGCTGGACAGACGAGTCCGATCCATGGAGGCCCCACCTCACACCTTACAGGAGTTAAAGGATCTGCTGCTGACATCTTGGTGCCAGATACCACAGCACACCTTCAGGGGTTTAGTGGAGTCCATGCCTCGATGGGTGAACAAAAGGGGGACTGACACAATATAAGGAAGGTGGTCATAATGTTATGCCTGATCAGTGTATATAATAACATATTAAAATTAGTTATTTTTGTGGATGATCAAAAACGTGCGTTGACATTTAAGCATGAAGCTAAAGCTCCCGTGATTTAGCGTTAGCGCGGTCGGGTAAACGGCGTGTATCGCTCTCAGATCTCATTACACATATTTAAAGAAAAGTGAACTCACGCTATCGACACTAATTAAGGAACAATAGCTGAGAGACGCTCACCTGATCCGCCAGGTTCCGCTCTGTTAGCTTCAGCTCTATCGGAACATCAGCGGCGTAATTAACGCGCGGCTAATTCCTCCAGAGCGAAGATTAAACCTAATGAAGACGTGCGGACCGTTCAGCCCTCGACCTTCTGAGAATTTCCTCCTCAGATCGTCACATTTAGGTCAAAACTCAGACTCGCTTCCATCCCGGAGATCTGAAGCGGGAAACGTTAAGCAGCGGCGTAGCGTTAATTATTCTGCTCCGGAATTAATTAGCGGGATTATTACAGGAGTCCCGACGGGCTCCGATACGCAGACGGAGAAGAAAGAAGCTTCCGTCCCGTCTGCGGAGCGAACACGTTCAATACAATTCAGATTTATGTTCAATTTGTTGTGTTTGTGGGAGACACGGCGAGGTCGGGGCCTGGTTTAGCACAGCCCGATAAACAGCGCCAAGCAAACCAAACCGAGCGTGAGCGGAAAATCATCATAAAAATGCTAAATAAATAAAAAACATCTAGAGCCGAGCTCAGCCGGTCTGAGCGGAATAAATCAGACGCCGCGCTCGTTAAGGTTGACGAGCGGATCTCCGGGCTTTTGGACTTGGTGCGCGGCGGCTAATTCCTCAATATTTATTCAGCATAACAGAAATAAAGACGCTAACGCTGATTCTAATTCACGCCGGATAAAGCGCAATAACGATAATGAAGACGTATCTCCACCCGGACCCACCTCGCTCCGAACGGGAACGCAAGCCAAGCGTTTCTGCGGCTCGGCGGCGGGACGGGGGGCGTGTGGGCTGAAGTATTTGAACACACAATCATCCTTTAATAAGGTGAAGCGATGCATGTAATGAAAAGCCGCGGCGGAAGGGAACAGGAGCGCCGACGTTATTAAAGGCTAATCATGTTGTGACCCGACAGCAAAGTCCGACGCCGTAAACGTGCGGCACCAATCGTTTTTATTTCCTTTAGAGCAAACATCGAGAATTAAAATCTTATTTCTGCACCCAGACCCCTCATTTACTTTTATATTTATATTTTCATTTACATTTAAATTTATATTTATAATATTAATATTTATGTTTATATTTATATTTATATTTATATTTACAATATTTATATTTATATTTATAATATTTATAATATTTATATTTATAATATTTATATTTATAATATTTTAATTTTTATTTATAATATTTTAATTTTAATTTATAATATTTATATTTATAATATTTTTATTTATATTTATTTTTATATTTATAATATTTATATTTATAATATTTATATTTACAATATTTATATTTTTATTTATAATATTTACATTTACATTTTTATTTACATTCAAGCTTCTGGTGGATCCTCAGAACAACACTCTAACTGATACAAACTGAGTATAGTTAAGATACCCACCAATTCCAGGTTGCCACACTTGGGCCCTAATTCCACACATATACAGTCCCGCTTCACCCTATGCAGTCTCGCTTCACCCTAAACCTAAACCTACACCTGTACAGTGCCACTTCACTTTAAAACTACACCTACACAGTGCAGTTTTATCCAAAACCTACACCTGTACAGTGCCGCTTCACCCTAAACCTAAACCTATACAGTCCTGCTTCACCCTATACAGTCCTGCTTCATCCTATGCAGTGCCGCTTCACCCTAAATCTGCCCATATACAGTACCGCTTCACTCATAAATCCACACCTATACAGTGCCGCTTCATCCTATACAGTCCCGCTTCACCCTAAATCTGCACATATACCGTTAGGGTTAAGCAGTGAGGGAGCAGCTCTATATTAATGCTTGTCTTTTTGAAATGATATTTCTAACATGCACATGATCAGGTGTCCACATACTTTTGACCACGCAGAGTAAAATACTGATTAATTTGGGAGTTGCAGGGATTTTGTATATTTTGGCAGACACGTGGTTGAAGAACACAAAGAGAGCAGTGTGTTACCACCGTGCTGCCATCATCGATCAGCAGAGGTCAGCAGAGAGCACAGGGGACCTGCGGGTACTGAAACTGGGACGATGCAGAAGGAGGAAGAATCACCCGCCCGTATGTACGATGTTTTTTTTTGAGCTACTTGAATATGGAACCGACGACCTTGTGAAGCGGCGAGCAGCTGCGATGCCCGTGTAGCTTCAGCCGCCGCCGCTGATTTATTCCAGCACTAAAATAAATGGGAGCGGAGCTGGCAGTGCCCGTCTCCTCCCTCCGTCTCTGTCCGATCCCCCTACCTCCTTCCTTAATCCTTGTCTTCTAATGAAAAGCTCTCCTGCTGGGTTGGAGAGCGAGAGGCTCGGGGACGCGCCGCTTCAGATAAATGAAGCGGCCGCCGCAGTAGATCTGTCACAAATCGGCCTCAGTGTCGCCTCGGTTTTCTGTAAACGGACGTCTTAATGAAACAGCGATTAATCAAACGCTGATTAATCAATCTGATCTCCGGATTCTCCTGCAGAGTCACAGCTGCATCTCATCATGGACTTCATCCTCAGAGCCCTGGTTTCATCTCTAACCTGCTTCAGCTGTATTGTCTTCCACAATGTATGTGGACAGACCTTTAATTAGAGACGCATCACTAACCGATGCATGAAAGTGACTCTACAGTCATGTGATCTTCATACAGAGACTTTGGTACCTTCAAAATGGCACGGCTATAAGGTACCACCTTCCCCAAAATGTTTACCCTGCTAGAGCGTCTCTGGTAAACTGGAGGTGCTGGGACTGTAATTTCAAAATGTCCAGAGATCGAAAATAGGGTAAAGCAGCACTGCACTGTATAGGTGTAGGTTAAGGGTGAAGTGGGACTGTATAGGTGTGTATTAAAGGTAAAGCAGGACTATATGGATGTGGGTAAAGTGGGTAAAGTGGGACTGTATAAAGTGAAGCGGGATGGTGTGGATTTCGGGTAAAGTGGGACTGTATATGGTGAAGCGGGACTGTATAAAGTAAAGCGGGAGTGTATAGGTGTAGATTTAGGGTGAAGTGGGACTGTATATGGTGAAGCGGGACTGTATAAAGTAAAGCGGGAGTGTATAGGTGTAGGGTGAAGTGGGACTGCACAGGTGTAGGTTTAGGGTGAAGCGGGACTGTATAAAGTAAAGCGGGAGTGTATAGGTGTAGATTTAGGGTGAAGTGGGACTGTATATGGTGAAGCGGGACTGCATAAAGTAAAGCGGGAGTGTATAGGTGTAGGGTGAAGTGGGACTGCATAGGTGTAGGTTTAGGGTGAAGCGGGACTGTATAGGTAAAGATTTAGGGTAAAACAGGACTGTATAGAGTGAAGCGGGACTGTATAAAGTGAAGTGGGACTACATAGGGTGACGTGGGACTGTACAGGGTGAAGCGAGAGTGTATAGGTGTGGATTTAGGATAAAGCGGGACTGTGTTGGGTGAAGCGGGACTGTATAGGTGTGGATTTAGGGTGAAGCGGGACTGCATAAAGTGAAGCTGGACTGTATAAAGTGAAGCGGGAGTGTATAGACGTGGATTTAGGGTGAAGCGAGACTGTATAGGGTGAAGCGGAACTGTAAAGGGTGAAGTGGGACTGCATAGGGTGAAGCGAGACTATATAGGTGTAGATTTAGAGTGAAGCAGGACTGTAAAGGGTGAAGCGGGACTATAATTTGAAGCAAGAGTATATAGGTGTAGATTTAGAGTGAAGCAGGACTGTAAAGGGTGAAGCGGGACTATAATTTGAAGCGTATATAGGTGTAGATTTAGGGTAAAGCGGGACTGTATGGGTGTGGATTTAGAATGAAGCAGGACTGTATAGGGTGAAACGGGACTGTATAGGGTGAAACGGGACTGTATAGGGTGAAACGGGACTGTATAGGATGAAGCGGGACTATAATTTGAAGCAAGAGTATATAGGTGTAGATTTAGGGTAAAGCGGGACTGTATGAGTGTGGATTTAGAATGAAGCAGGACTGTATAGGGTGAAGCAGGACTGTATAGGATGAAGCGGGAGTGTATAGGCGTAGGGTTAATCGTGACTGTTTAGGTGTAGGTTTAGGGTGAAGTTGGACTGTATAGGGTGAAGCGGAACTGTATAGGTGTAGATTATGGGTGAAGCAGGACTGTACAGGTGTAGATTTAGGGTGAAGCGAGACTGTACAGGTGTAGGTTTAGGGTGAAGCGGGACTGTATAGGGTGAAGCGGAACTGTATAGGTGTAGATTTAGGTTGAAGCTTCCTGATCACCTGGTTAAGTTCCTAAAGTTGTGTAATGATTAGTAACCCTGAGCTAACATCACATGCACTACATTACACCACTGTATTCCAAACTGCCTCATCAACATTAACAGAAGAACTGTGATGCTGGGTCGGGTGTAAAGCACACTGCCATCGGACTCTAGAGCAGCGGGTGAATCACATTCCAGCACCTAACAATCTAATGAACAAATAAAGAACACGAGGTGGCCACCACATTAATGCACTTCCCACAATTTAGTCATATCCAATTCCCTGCTGCAGACCTCCACTCCTGACTAACACACGCCCCTGACACGCCCCCTCCGACACGTGTGCAGCACCGACCGCTTCTTTTCACCTGCAGAGAGTCACGCACTGATCTCTATTATCCCCCGTCTCTGTGCAGTACCATCGATGAGCCAGCAGGGGGACTAAATGCAGCTCCACTCATGTTCATGATGGTTTGTATCTGTAATTCCTTCATCGCACAGGAGGAAATAATTGTGGATTTAAGAATTTATCGGTTAATTAACTGAAACGTTGGGACGTGTGGGTGTCCACAAACTTCCGGCCGTGTGTCGCGTCCCTCGTTCTGGTTTGTGTGTCGGTGCGTCGGGTGAAAAACAGGAACGTTTTGACGTAACGTCAGGTGAAACGTCTGCGCTAAACTTTTGGATCATTTATCTTGATCTGTATGAAAGGTCACGTCTGGAATCAGACTCCAGTGCTTTAAAATCCTGCCCAAAATGTCAAGGTGTCTGTCGCAGCGTCATAAATCACATGGTGCAGAGCGCGCAGGCAGTAATTGTAGCGCTCAGCTCGGGGTGCAGTGTATCAGTCACACTTACACCCCAAATCAGATCAGATCAGACGTGGTGCAGGAGCTCGTCACCCTCGTTCCATCAATAATTCTACTGTTCCATCCTGACGTGGTGCGGGTGTGACAAAAGTATTCACACCCCTGCCAGATGTTCTCCATTTTTAACTGTTATTAACATGTACTGATGGAATGTAATATAAATTGATCTTTTAATTTATGCAGCATTTATATTCCACATGTGAAAAAGTTTTCACCCCCTATCTTGATGTTCCCAATTTTTAGTTGTTGATAACATGTAAATAACATTATATCATTTAAAGCACTAGGCACACAAGGGAACTTTTATTAATATATATTTTTAATTGATAGTTTTATTAATTGGGGGGTAGAAGCAATGCAGCATCTATATTATCCATGTAGATGTTCTTGATTTTGAGGTGTTTATAACATCTTATGCCAAGTTCACACTACACGACTTTCGGAGCTGCCGGCTCGCTGTACAGTTCTCACTACACGACTGGATCTCCTGCACTCGGGAGTCTTTTAAGTCGTCGTGGTTTTTACAATAGGGGGTCACACACTACACCATCTATCACCGGGACAAGTCTGTCTGGTCTCCCAGTGACACCACGTCAAAAATACACGTCAACAATAAGCCAGAGATCAAAGTTTGTGCGCTGATGTGAATAAATGAATCTGAGTGGATTGGGCTACATGACCAGCAGGGGGCGTCTGTTCTGTTCTGTTCTGTTCTGTTCTGTTCTGTTCTGTTCTGTTCTGTTCTGTTCTGTTCTGTTCTGTAGTGAGTCTGAGGTTAATAAATATTGTTTGCAATGCATAGTGGGTATTATGGTTTGGCGTGGACGATAAATCACAGATACTGTAAAGCGTGTGTGTGCTGATGTATTCTGATTACTATATTACACCCTGTACCACGTTTTTACACTCCTCTACCAGGTTTTCCCCTCACCCCGTATCCTGCGTTCTCATTGGCTGTAGTTCCACACAGCACTCGCTGCCAGTCGGCCGACTGATCCAGATATTTAGCATGCTACATATTTTACTTCAGTCTGCGAGCGCTTGGCAAGCTCGGTCATTAACCAGTTCACGATTGAGAGCCGAGATTTCATCCCAGACCGAACTCAGAGCTGCTCCCGAGCCGGCAAATCCAGCGGCGACCAGTCGGCGAGCGAAAATCAGGGAAAAAATAGTGTCAGTGTCGTGTGAACCAGGTATAAATCATCTAAATGATAGTATGCAATTTATAACACCAGGTTTCCTTATGTGAAAAAAGTTTTCACCCCCTCCTGATGTCCTACAGTTTTAGGTGTTTATAACATGTAAATAATATTGTAATAGAAATCACCAAGAAAACAAGGTAACACAAACATTTATTTATATATTTTCTTAATTGATCATTTTATTTATGTGGGGGAGGAACATAATGGAACACAAACATGTTTATTTATTTATTTATTTTATTTTTTAATTGAAAGTTTTATTTACTGAGGGGAAAAAGCAATGCAGCATTTATATTCTCCATCTTAACATTATATCTAGCTGCTGGTAACTAGTAAACAATTGAATGTAAATTAAAACACCAGGAACACGAGGGAACACAAACATTTACTGTTTTATATTTATATATACACACTGATCAGCCATAACATTAAAACCACCTCCTTGTTTCTACACTCACTGTCCATTTTATCAGCTCCACTTACCATATAGAAGAACTTTGTAGTTCTACAATTACTAACTGTAGTCCATCTGTTTCTCTACATGCCTGGTTAGCCCCCTGATCATCAAACAACCAAACTGGCGCGTTACACAGTCGCTTTATTGACTGCTATAGGGTCCAGCTTCAGGACCTCCGGTCCAGCTTCAGGCTGGTCGATTCCTCCTGCAGCGGAACCAGAACCAGAACCATGCAGGGGTGGAACCGCTCCTGACAGGCTGATCATCTGTACAGCTGTGGAATCTGATCAGGACAAACAGAAGTGCTGGGGCTCGGGGGGTTTGATCTGATATCTGCAGCAGATGGATCAGATGGGAATTAGATCGAATCTCTCTGGGCGTGTAATGTAGAGCCGCAGATGAAACCTGGACTCCAGATCCTGAAGTTCCTACAAACTTTATCATCAGTTTCCTGAGAGAGGAAAATAAAAGTGATGATTGTGATTGTTTTATAACGTGTGCAGAACTGATATACACGATAAAACCAAAAGTATGTGGACACTCATCAATATGGATGTCCATAAAATCAGTAAGTTTAAGAGTGGAGGCTGTTATTGCTGCATGGGGTCCAAAATCGCAAGTGCGCTGATATTTTGATTAGTATGTTGACTGTTGGCAGTTGTAGCCTAGTGGTTAAGGTACTGGACTAGTAAGCAGAAGGTCGGCAGTTCAAGCCCCACCACTGCCAGGTTGCCACTGTTGGGCCCTTGAGCAAGGCCCTTAAGGGCCCTTAGACTGTATACTGTACTGTAAGTTGCTTTGGATAAAAGCGTTCGCTAAATGCCGAAAATGTAAATGTAAATGTAATGTAAATGACTGTATATTAAAACACTATATGGACAAAAGTATTGGGACGACCCTTCTAATAATTAAATCCATGCGTTTCAGCCACAACAGTAGCTAACAGCTGTAATAATAAATCAGTGACAACAGTTTAAGGAAGAACCTTTCCTGTTCCAGCATAAGTGAGCGCTATAAAGACATGAAGAAGCTCCTGAGCTCAGCCCCACTCAACAGCTCACAGATACTGTAAAGCGTGTGTGTGCTGATGTATTCTGATTACTATATTACACCCTGTACCACGTTTTTACACTCCTCTCCCAGGTTTTCCCCTCACCCCGTATCCTGCGTTCTCATTGGCTGTAGTTCCACACATCACTCGCTGCCAGTCGGCCGACTGATCCAGATATTTAGCATGCTAATATTTTACTTCAGTCTGCGAGCGCTTGGCAAGCTCGGTCATTAACCAGTTCACACGTCGCGATTGAGAGCCGAGATTTCATCCCCGGTGTCGTGTGAACCAGGTATAAATCATCTAATCCACTCAACAGCTCTGGGATGAACTGGAACACCGACTGATCGATCAGCGCCCGGCCTTACACTGACATGCTCTCATCTTTGGACTAAAGAGGTACAAATCCCCACAGTCTTGTGAGAAGCTTCTCAGAAGAGCGACTGTTGTTCTAGATGAGAAGATCACACAGACGTTGTTTTGTCAGATGTCTGACAAGTTTATGGGTAGCACTGTCGCCTCACAGCAAGAAGGTCCTGGGTTCGATCCCCAGGCCAGGCGGTCCGGGTCCTTTCTGTGTGGAGTTTGCATGTTCTCCCCGTGTCTGTGTGGGTTTCCTCTGGGTGCTCTGGTTTCCTCCCACAGTCCAAAAACATGCAGTCAGGTTAATTGGAGACACTGAATTGTCCTATAGGTAGGATGCATAAACCAGTGCATTGTAGTGCTGGTCCCACGCCCGGATTAATAGGGAGGGTCGTGTCAGGAAGAGCATCCGGCGTAAAAAACTGTGCCAGATTAATAATGCTGATAGATGTCCGACAAGTTTATGGTCAGGCGTCCAAATACTTTTGGCTCTACAGCGTATATTTATCTTATGACGGATAGCATTGATGTCTTTTGTTGTCCAAGTCTCTGTGTCTGTGCCCCGCCCCGCTGCCTCTACCTCCTGATCAGACCTGGAGCTCATAATCAGATTATTTAGACGCTCTACTTAGAGTCACTGCAGTTTTAGCTTACTAAGCTAACACAGTTAGCATCAGGACGTTCAACACGCTAGCACGCCGGCTAACGTCTCCCTCCGTGTACCGAAAAGGCTTCAACTCTCCCTGACGCCCCAATTCACAAATAAACCCACTCGTATAATCACACCTTTATACAGGTTACACATCAACCAGAATTTATTTACATTTCATATGTGAAAGGAACTCTGTTGGTTGCTCCTCTGTGATTCGTCCGCCATGTTTGTAGTTCTTTATGAGGAAAGTCGTGCCGCACTAAATGCTGGGATTGATCTTCAGCGCTGAGGAGGCGTCGGACGCTCCCTCGTCATTCAGTCAGATCATCACTCAGAATTAAGGCGCCTCAGTAGGGGCATTTTAAGGGATCTAAGGATTTAGACACGCCCTCTTCTCTTCTCGGGAGTGTAGGATGATGGGAAATGCGTCTGTGTAAAGAGAGAGAGCTAGGGTTTCACACAGACCCGGTGTGTCTTCTGGATTTTGGAAGGGGGTGGATTTTATTTAACAGGTAGTGACCTCTGTGTCTAGAACAACAGCCGCTCCTCTAAGAAGCTTCTCACTATGAAGAGTGTGGGAATTTGTGCCTGTCTGATTAAAAGATGGCAGCGTTTGTGTGGCTGGGCGCTGCTGTTGGTGTTCCGGTTCATTCCAGAGCTGTTTAATGGCGGACGGTGTTCAGTAAAATAAATGGTGCAATCAGCCCCTCTTTTCCTACGTACACACATTTAATTACCAGCTATTACCTACAACACACACACACACACACACACACACACACACACACACAGCGGTTCTCAGCGGTGCTATACTGAAGAAGATGTCGGGGAAGCCGGCGGCTGCGAATCGTTTAATCACGCTTCCGCCAAACTTCGCAATTACCGAGCGTCCGATCCGTCTCCATCCATCAGCATCAGATTAATAGCGCCTCCTGTTGACCTCGTCATCTGGATTACCTGCTGCAGCCCTTTCTGCATTTCTCAGCCCATTAATTTCACTAATTCTAATCGCCGACGTTTTTGACAGTTTTAATTTAATGCATCTCATCCCGCTTCGTGGTGGGACGCGATCCTGTCCTTGTTTTTTTGTTTTGGGGAGCTGTCAGGATCGTCCTGATGCGTCGCTGTGTGTGGGGTATAAATAAACAAAAGATTTTAGACTCGTTTACTTCAGCGCAGACTTCCCTCTCATCAGGTAGACTCGTGTGTGTGTGTGTGTGTGTGTGTGTGTGTGTGTGGAGGAAGACCTCCTACCCGCCCCGATCTGCATTTCAGGCCGGGGAAATGAAACACGATTCGAGGCAAAGGAAAAGTGACACGCAATTATTGCAAACACGTTTGGACGCGGAGGAAAACAAATTTGTGTTAAATAGGTTTTGAACCGCATTAGTCAGACGAAACCTCCCGCTATTAGCATCACCATATGCGGCAGATCAATCACTGCCAGGCGCTCCGCCCGCTTTTATTCCCGTGCGTTGGTCCCCGCGTTTCCGCTGCAGGATTTTCGCCGCTAACTCATCCGTTCACCCGCCGCGCAGGAACAGCTGCAGCCATCGTCTCCGTTCAGACCGGCGCGTGAATTAATAAATCTGCTTATAAAATAATTCAGTTTATAATCCAGACCTGCTCACGTTCTCAAACCAGGGACGGTTCCTTGCAACTATAACAGTCTCCACTCAAGTGTGTCTGTGAGCTTCTGTGGTCAATAAAATTGCATTTTTGAAATCAGGCACCGGTACTGGGCGATGAGACCTGGTTCACAGTCATCATTCACATCGTTTAACAATCAACCAATTCACCGAATGTTTGGCAATCTGGTCCCACTGTGGTTTACAAGATGTAACGTAAAGCCTCCACAAGGTGGCGTTCGTGTACAAGTTTATTTTGTGTATTTCTGTAACCCATGTCCCAGTGTTTGATCATGAACATCATGATTTATAGTATATTTTATTATATTTCTCTTTGTAAGAGATATATATGCTACTGGAATCACTGTGGTGTACCACAAGGCTTGATTCTTGAACCACTTTCTTTGTATATGCTGTAGTTTCTCTATATTATTTTGTATTAAGAAACGCAGCGTCTATAATTATTCAGACAGCAGGCAGGTATTCAGTGTCAGATTTGCTTGATGACTTGGGATTGATTTATTGAGTTCACTCATCGGGGTAAAATAATAATAATAATAATAATAATAATTTATAAATGTAACGCTTATGGGCGAGGACAAGACAAGAGGGGATGGACACACATGCAGAGATGTATTTAACAAAAAGAGTTTAATTATAACAAGACAAGACCAGATACAAACACCTAACCTGTGCTAAGCTAAATGCTAATGCTCTTCAAAACATAGTGAACTAACCTAACCTAACCCCTAAGCTAACAATGCTAGAACTAAACATACACAAACAATGCTAACATGAATCCTAAGCTAAACAAGAACTAGACCAAAACAGAAACAAGACTAAACATGAACAAACAGACAGGAGCTAAAACAAACCGACAAAACAAACAAAACAAACAAAACAATAAAAACAAACAAAACAAACAAAACAAACAAAACAAACAAAACAAACAAAACAAAACGCACAGGCAAACCAGCTCAGCTCAAAATCCAGAATAGTCTCCCCTTGACTGTTCCACAGGTCTCCTTAAATGCTCTGAGCTTAAACATTTTCAGCTGTAGATGATTAGCTGGAGACCAATCATATTGAGGGGGCGTCGGTTTGCCCCTGAACACTACACTACACCGCTAACTCCACCAACACCCCGGACTACACACTGGACCTATCATTTATCATTTATCATTTATCAACACCCCGGATTACACACTGGACTGTTATTATTATGATTTATCATTTGCACCAGCACTTTACACAACCATCATACATATATACAGTGTATCACAAAAGTGAGTACACCCCTCACATTTCTGCAGATATTTAAGTATATCTTTTCATGGGACAACACTGACAAAATGACACTTTGACACAATGAAAAGTAGTCTGTGTGCAGCTTATATAACAGTGTAAATTTATTCTTCCCTCAAAATAACTCAATATACAGCCATTAATGTCTAAACCACCGGCAACAAAAGTGAGTACACCCCTTAGTAAAAAGTCCTGAAGTGTCAATATTTTGTGTGGCCACCATTATTTCCCAGAACTGCCTTAACTCTCCTGGGCATGGAGTTTACCAGAGCTTCACAGGTTGCCACTGGAATGCTTTTCCACTCCTCCATGACGACATCACGGAGCTGGCAGATATTCGAGACTTTGCGCTCCTCCACCTTCCGCTTGAGGATGCCCCAAAGATGTTCTATTGGGTTTAGGTCTGGAAACATGCTTGGCCAGTCCATCACCTTTACCCTCAGCCTCTTCAATAAAGCAGTCGTCGTCTTAGAGGTGTGTTTGGGGTCATTATCATGCTGGAACACTGCCCTGCGACCCAGTTTCCGGAGGGAGGGGATCATGCTCTGCTTCAGTATTTCACAGTACATATTGGAGTTCATGTGTCCCTCAATGAAATGTAACTCCCCAACACCTGCTGCACTCATGCAGCCCCAGACCATGGCATTCCCACCACCATGCTTGACTGTAGGCATGACACACTTATCTTTGTACTCCTCACCTGATTGCCGCCACACATGCTTGAGACCATCTGAACCAAACAAATTAATCTTGGTCTCATCAGACCATAGGACATGGTTCCAGTAATCCATGTCCTTTGTTGACATGTCTTCAGCAAACTGTTTGCGGGCTTTCTTGTGTAGAGACTTCAGAAAAGGCTTCCTTCTGTGGTGACAGCAATGCAGACCAATTTGATGTAGTGTGCGGCGTATGGTCTGAGCACTGCCAGGCTGACCCCCCACCTTTTCAATCTCTGCAGCAATGCTGACAGCACTCCTGCGCCTATCTTTCAAAGACAGCAGTTGGATGTGATGCTGAGCACGTGCACTCAGCTTCTTTGGACGACCAACGCGAGGTCTGTTCTGAGTGGACCCTGCTCTTTTAAAACACTGGATGATCTTGGCCACTGTGCTGCAGCTCAGTTTCAGGGTGTTGGCAATCTTCTTGTAGCCTTGGCCATCTTCATGTACAATTCGTCTTTTAAGATCCTCAGAGAGTTCTTTGCCATGAGGTGCCATGTTGGAACTTTCAGTGACCAGTATGAGAGAGTGTGAGAGCTGTACTACTAAATTGAACACACCTGCTCCCTATGCACACCTGAGACCTAGTAACACTAACAAATCACATGACATTTTGGAGGGAAAATGACAAGCAGTGCTCAATTTGGACATTTAGGGGTGTAGTCTCTTAGGGGTGTACTCACTTTTGTTGCCGGTGGTTTAGACATTAATGGCTGTATATTGAGTTATTTTGAGGGAAGAATAAATTTACACTGTTATATAAGCTGCACACAGACTACTTTTCATTGTGTCAAAGTGTCATTTTGTCAGTGTTGTCCCATGAAAAGATATACTTAAATATTTGCAGAAATGTGAGGTGTGTACTCACTTTTGTGATACACTGTATATATATATAGTTATATTTCACCATCCTTATATAGTTATAGCTACAGCTGTATAGTGATTATTTACACATCTTTTATTATTATTACTGTTATTATTATAATATATACATAACTAATCTTTATTATTATTAATATAAGGCAAGGCAAGGCAAGTTTATTTGTATAGCACCTTTCATACACAGTGGCAATTCAAAGTGCTTTACATAAGGAAAAAAAAATTATTAAAAGCATTAAAACATTCCTGAGATCTAGAACCTCAGAAAGACTTCTTGCAAACATTTAGTTACAATTAAGACAACATGAAATTCAAACAAGAGAGATAAAAAAAAATGAAGGACATGAAAAATTAAAAGAAAATATTGTAAAGTATAACCTACAATTTATGTCATTGCTCAGTACAGGTACAGGTACAATCTTTATTATTATTACTATTATTATTATAGTATATACCCATTTTATTCATATGCTTATTATTATTATTGCTATTATTTATATAGTACTGAGTACATAGTATTATAATATATACCTAACTGATCTTTATTATTATTAATATTATAATATATACCTAACTGATCTTTATTATTATTAATATTATAATATATACCTAACTGATCTTTATTATTATTAATATTATAATATATACCTAACTGATCTTTATTATTAATATTATAATATATACCAACTAATCTTTATTATTATTACTATTATTATTATAGTATATACCCATTTTATTCATATGCTTATTATTATTATTGCTATTATGTATATAGTACTGAGTACATAGTATTATAATATATACCTAACTGATCTTTATTATTATTAATATTATAATATATATCTAACTGATCTTTATTATTATTAATATTATAATATATACCAACTAATCTTTATTATTATTACTATTATTATTATAGTATATACCCATTTTATTCATATGCTTATTATTATTATTGCTATTATGTATATAGTACTGAGTACATAGTATTATAATATATACATAACTAATCTTTATTATTATTAATATTATAATATATATCTAACTGATCTTTATTATTATACCCATTTTATTCATATGCTTATTATTATTATTGCTATTATGTATATAGTACTGAGTACATAGATATAATTCCATATATGTAAATAGCTATAGTTATAACTTTATATTCATATTAATCATAGGTATATGTTACTACTTCTGGTAGATGCTAACTACATTTCGTTGCCTTGTACCTGTACTGAGCAATGACAATAAAGTTAAATCTATCTATTTATCTATTAAAACATACATTACAAGCATGAGCTCCAAACATGTGCTCCTGGAGTGGTGGGCGTGGCACAAAAACAAAGTTCAGGAGCACAGAGGCTTGAATCGTGACAATAAAGCAATAAAGCAGTGTTGTTCCGTGTCTGATTTGCTTAATAAGTTTGAGCTTGATTGATCTAACCCTAGATATCAGACGTAAAAAAAAAAAAAACTTTAATAAATAAATATTTTTTTAAGCAGAATAAAGAAATAATTATAATAATAATAATAAAAAAACAAACAAATCGTTGTTTTGGGATAACTGCACATTCATGATCAGCCGCCCTCATCGCTGGTGTAAGTGCGCCCTCTGCTGGCCGGTTGAGGCGCCTGCACAGGGGGCGGATCATCACGGATGGCAGTGCGTGGCTCTCTATGTGTAATACTAGGTTCTGTAAGACTCCGCCCCCTTGACAGGTGAAAAGAAGGGATCTAATGCAAAATATGCAGGCGTGTCGTAGAAAGAGAGATAAAGTCTGATTGGTCACGACTGGATTGATGAAAAAAAATAAAGATAAAACACACTAGCACACCAGAGCTGGGATCTCGAATACATCATATTGAATCTCAGCTCTGCCATCCGTCTGGGCTGGGCGGCCACATGAACAACGATTGGCTGTTGTTCACATTATTGGGACAAGCCAAACCAGGGTTCCTCATAACTGGTGCAGTTATGCTCTCTGCTGGCTGACTGAGGAATAATGCTGATCAGGGTGTGGCTCTCCGTGCACGAGGCTGATCCGCATATGAACTCGTCTCGTGCAGGTGAAAAGATGCAGTCGGTGCAGCTCACGTGTCGGAGTCAGTTTGCTCTCCTCAATCAGCAGTGGAGGGTTGTATCAGTAGAGAGGAAGCGCAATGCAATCAGGGTAATTAGAAAAAGATCCCTTAGTCCTGCAGATTTGTATAATATTTTGGGACGCAGGGTGATGTGCAGCAGTAATACAGTGGACGCTGCAGTAATTCTGAGCCTCTGTATCCTCACAGTGAGAGTAAATCCTCCGGGCGGTGAGACCAGCTGAATTAAAGATAATAATGTGATTTAGAAACGACCGCTCGGACTCCTGAGTGAAAATGTGAGGTCTGTAAATGTGAATCGTTCAGCCGGAGAGAGAAGAACCCGGTGCTTTTCACGCTGGATGAAGAGTCCCGGCCGCTCTTCACGCTCGCGTTATTTGTGTTGGTTTTTATTCACTCTGTACAAACACAGATTCATTTATTCATTCAGCCGCGTTCACGTCGTGTTTATGTAGATTCAGAGCAGAGAGGAAGAACATCTGCTGCCTCGTGTGTTATTTTGGGGTTTTTTGGTGGGATTTGAACCCGCAGTGAGACGCTCGGCTCGGCTCGGCTCGGCTCGGCTCGGCAGTTTCCTTTCTTACGGCTGAGATGATTTATTCTGCTCATTTTACGCTCCTGTAATGCAACAATTACACACGTTCACTTCTATTGATCCCACCGTCCCAAAACCATCACACAGGTACAGGAACACCAGAGCTCTGAAATACTACAAAAAAACCCTAATACACAGCAAACCAGGACAAAAGTATTGGGACGCCACTTTTAATTCTGTTGAATTTGTGCGTTTCAGACACAACAGTTACTAACAGAACAGGTGTAATAAATTAATAAATCATATAAGGGAAATGATTTGCTTCTGACTTTGCAGCAACAGTTTAGGGAAGGCCCTACCCTGTTCCAGCATGCCAGTGTTCTACACAGAGCCCTGAGCTCACCCCTACTCAACAGCTCTGGGATGAACCGGAACATCAACTGATTGGTACATAAAATAACAGTATGCCAGTGTACACCCAATCACTGTACAGCTTTTCAAAAGAGCGGCTGTTGTTTTAGCCAAGTGTTCTGAGGAGCCCTGACCTCAGCCCTGACCTCAGCCCCACTCAACAGCTCTGGGATGAATCGGAACACCGACTGATCAACCAGCGCCCATCTGTACAAATGCTGCCATCTCTTGACTGAACTGGCACAAATTCCCACACACAGACACACTTTAAGCTGAAAAGGTCACACAGAGGTCACTTTGTTTTAATGATGTTCATTTCTGGAACAAGCTCATGCTCAGGTGTCCAAATACTTTTGACTATATAAAGTATCACATACAGAGTGTTGGTCTTGTGACTAATTGACTCGTAAGTCTAAAATATGTGGACGCCTCTTTCAATGATCGAGTGTCCTGCACAGAGCCCTGACCTCACCCCCACTCAACAGACCTGGGATGAACCGGAACACTGACTGATCCATCAGCACCCGGCCGTACACTGCCATGCTGTCATCTTTTAAACTGAATGGGCACAAATTCCCACAGTCTTGTGAGAAGCTTCTCAAATAAGCAGCTGATGTTCTAGCTGAGAAGGTCACACAGAGGTCACTTTGTTCTAATGCTGGTCGTTTCTGGAATAAGTTCATGCTCAGGTGTCCAAATACTTTTGACCATATAGAGTATCACATACAGAGTGTTGGTCATGTGACTAATCAACTTGTATGTCTAAAATATGTGGACGCTCCTTTGAATGATGGAGTGTCCTGCACAGAGCCCTGATCTCACCCCCACTCAACAGCTCTGGGATGAACCGGAACACTGACTGATCCATCAGCACCCGGCCGTACACTGCCATGCTGTCATGTTTTAACTGAATAGGCACAAATCCCCACAGTCTTGTAAAAAGCCTTCCCCTAAGCGTCTGTCGACAAGCTCACGCTCAGGCGTCCGGATACTTTTGGCCTGATCTGATCCTGTAATAACGCCGCTCGGCTCTGAAGGTGCTTATTCAACACCGCAGCGCTAACGCTCAGAATTAGCATAACGAGACGAGACGCGGGAGCGGGAGAGAAGTTCCACGCTGAATACAGAAGCGGGAACGTAGAGGCACCTCCTGATCCCCCGAAACCACGCCCTGCACCCGTCAGCACAAAAACCTAAACACCAGGAGTGAGGAGGTGCAGCTCAGGAGACCTGGAACCATCTCCGACCTTCAGGAACCGTGAGGACAGGACTAGCCCTCCAGGATGCGCTTTAGTGTCCAAATGTTACTCCAACAAGCTCCTGGTTTGGCGTCCACATAATATTGGTTAAGCAGTGTGTGTGTGTGGGGTTTGACACACCAGTACGGAGGACGTCTGTTCCAGTCCTGACCAGTCTGTGTGGTCACTGCTGCTGGTGTGGAAGCTTTATCTCCTGAGGGTGCATTAGGATTCAGAGCAGGACTGTGGGGAGGAACAGCGTCCCCG
>NC_085993.1:52679043-52694043 GCF_030014385.1 Trichomycterus rosablanca
AGAAAATGTTATTGTGTGTGTGTGTGTGTGTGTGAGAGTGTGTGTTAGTGTGTTTATTAGAGAATGTTATTGTGTGTGTGTGTGTGTGTGTGTGTGTGTGTGAGTGTGTGTGTTAGTGTGTTTATTAGAAAATGTTATTGTGTGTGTGTGTGTGTGTGTGTGTGAGTGTGTGTGTTAGTGTGTTTATTAGAGAATGTTATTGTGTGTGTGTGTGTGTGAGTGTTATTATGTGTGTTAGTGTGTTTATTAGAGAATGTTATTGTGTGTGTGTGTGTGTGAGTGTGTGTGTTAGTGTGTTTATTAGAAAATGTTATTGTGTGTGTGTGTGTGTGTGTGAGAGTGTGTGTTAGTGTGTTTATTAGAGAATGTTATTGTGTGTGTGTGTGTGTGTGTGTGTGTGTTAGTGTGTTTATTAGAGAATGTTATTGTGTGTGTGTGTGTGTGAGTGTGTGTGTTAGTGTGTTTATTAGAGAATGTTATTGTGTGTGTGTGTGTGTGAATGAGTGTTATTATGTGTGTTAGTGTGTTTATTAGAGAATGTTATTGTGTGTGTGTGTGTGTGAGTGTGTGTGTTAGTGTGTTTATTAGAGAATGTTATTGTGTGTGTGTGTGTGTGTGTGAGTGTGTGTGTTAGTGTGTTTATTAGAGAATGTTATTGTGTGTGTGTGTGTGTGAGTGTGTGTGTTAGTGTGTTTATTAGAGAATGTTATTGTGTGTGTGTGTGTGTGTGTGAGTGTGTGTGTTAGTGTGTTTATTAGAGAATGTTATTGTGTGTGTGTGAGTGTGTGTGTTAGTGTGTTTATTAGAGAATGTTATTGTGTGTGTGTGTGTGTGTGTGAGTGTGTGTTAGTGTGTTTATTAGAGAATGTTATTGTGTGTGTGTTTGTGTGTGAGTGTGTGTGTTAGTGTGTTTATTAGAAAATGTTATTGTGTGTGTGTGTGTGTGTGTGTGAGTGTGTGTGTTAGTGTGTTTATTAGAGAATGTTATTGTGTGTGTGTGTGTGTGAGTGTTATTATGTGTGTTAGTGTGTTTATTAGAGAATGTTATTGTGTGTGTGTGTGTGTGTGTGTGAGTGTGTGTGTTAGTGTGTTTATTAGAGAATGTTATTGTGTGTGTGTGTGTGTGAGTGTTATTATGTGTGTTAGTGTGTTTATTAGAGAATGTTATTGTGTGTGTGTGTGTGTGTGTGTGTGAGTGTGTGTGTTAGTGTGTTTATTAGAAAATGTTATTGTGTGTGTGTGTGTGTGTGTGTGTGAGTGTGTGTGTGTGTTAGTGTGTTTATTAGAGAATGTTATTGTGTGTGTGTGTGTGTGTGAGTGTTATTATGTGTGTTAGTGTGTTTATTAGAGAATGTTATTGTGTGTGTGTGTGTGTGAGTGTGTGTGTTAGTGTGTTTATTAGAAAATGTTATTGTGTGTGTGTGTGTGTGTGTGTGAGTGTGTGTGTTAGTGTGTTTATTAGAGAATGTTATTGTGTGTGTGTGTGTGTGAGTGTTATTATGTGTGTTAGTGTGTTTATTAGAGAATGTTATTGTGTGTGTGTGTGTGTGAGTGTGTGTGTTAGTGTGTTTATTAGAGAATGTTATTGTGTGTGTGTGTGTGTGTGTGAGTGTGTGTGTTAGTGTGTTTATTAGAGAATGTTATTGTGTGTGTGTGAGTGTGTGTGTTAGTGTGTTTATTAGAGAATGTTATTGTGTGTGTGTGTGTGTGTGTGAGTGTGTGTGTTAGTGTGTTTATTAGAGAATGTTATTGTGTGTGTGTTTGTGTGTGAGTGTGTGTGTTAGTGTGTTTATTAGAAAATGTTATTGTGTGTGTGTGTGTGTGTGTGTGAGTGTGTGTGTTAGTGTGTTTATTAGAGAATGTTATTGTGTGTGTGTGTGTGTGTGTGTGTGAGTGTGTGTGTTAGTGTGTTTATTAGAAAATGTTATTGTGTGTGTGTGTGTGTGAGTGTTATTATGTGTGTTAGTGTGTTTATTAGAGAATGTTATTGTGTGTGTGTGTGTGTGTGTGTGTGAGTGTGTGTGTTAGTGTGTTTATTAGAGAATGTTATTGTGTGTGTGTGTGTGTGAGTGTTATTATGTGTGTTAGTGTGTTTATTAGAGAATGTTATTGTGTGTGTGTGTGTGTGTGTGTGTGTGTGTGTGTGAGTGTGTGTGTTAGTGTGTTTATTAGAAAATGTTATTGTGTGTGTGTGTGTGTGTGTGTGTGTGAGTGTGTGTGTTAGTGTGTTTATTAGAGAATGTTATTGTGTGTGTGTGTGTGTGAGTGTTATTATGTGTGTTAGTGTGTTTATTAGAGAATGTTATTGTGTGTGTGTGTGTGTGAGTGTGTGTGTTAGTGTGTTTATTAGAAAATGTTATTGTGTGTGTGTGTGTGTGTGTGTGAGTGTGTGTGTTAGTGTGTTTATTAGAGAATGTTATTGTGTGTGTGTGTGTGTGAGTGTTATTATGTGTGTTAGTGTGTTTATTAGAGAATGTTATTGTGTGTGTGTGTGTGTGTGTGTGAGTGTGTGTGTTAGTGTGTTTATTAGAGAATGTTATTGTGTGTGTGTGTGTGTGAGTGTTATTATGTGTGTTAGTGTGTTTATTAGAGAATGTTATTGTGTGTGTGTTTGTGTGTGAGTGTGTGTGTTAGTGTGTTTATTAGAGAATGTTATTGTGTGTGTATGTGTGTGAGTGTTATTATGTGTGTTAGTGTGTTTATTAGAGAATGTTATTGTGTGTGTGTGTGTGTGTGTGTGTGTGAGTGTGTGTGTTAGTGTGTTTATTAGAGAATGTTATTGTGTGTGTGTGTGTGTGAGTGTTATTATGTGTGTTAGTGTGTTTATTAGAGAATGTTATTGTGTGTGTGTTTGTGTGTGAGTGTGTGTGTTAGTGTGTTTATTAGAGAATGTTATTGTGTGTGTATGTGTGTGAGTGTTATTATGTGTGTTAGTGTGTTTATTAGAGAATGTTATTGTGTGTGTGTGTGTGTGTGAGTGTGTGTGTTAGTGTGTTTATTAGATAATGTTATTGTGTGTGTGTGTGTGTGTGAGTGTGTGTGTTAGTGTGTTTATTAGAGAATGTTATTGTGTGTGTGTGTGTGTGTGTGTGTGTGTGTGTGACTGAGTGTGTGTGTTAGTGTGTTTATTAGAGAATGTTATTGTGTGTGTGTGTGTGTGTGAGTGTGTGTGTTAGTGTGTTTATTAGAGAATGTTATTGTGTGTGTGTTTGTGTGTGAGTGTGTGTGTTAGTGTGTTTATTAGAGAATGTTATTGTGTGTGTGTGTGTGTGTGTGAGTGTGTGTGTTAGTGTGTTTATTAGAGAATGTTATTGTGTGTGTGTGTGTGTGTGTGAGTGTGTGTGTTAGTGTGTTTATTAGAAAATGTTATTGTGTGTGTGTGTGTGTGTGTGAGTGTGTGTGTTAGTGTGTTTATTAGAGAATGTTATTGTGTGTGTGTGTGTGTGTGTGTGAGTGTGTTAGTGTGTTTATTAGAAAATGTTTTTGTGTGTGTGTGTGTGTGTGTGAGTGTGTGTGTTAGTGTGTTTATTAGAGAATGTTATTGTGTGTGTGTGTGTGTGTGAGTGTGTGTGTTAGTGTGTTTATTAGAAAATGTTATTGTGTGTGTGTGTGTGTGTGTGAGTGTGTGTGTTAGTGTGTTTATTAGAGAATGTTATTGTGTGTGTGTGTGTGTGTGAGTGTGTGTGTTAGTGTGTTTATTAGAAAATGTTATTGTGTGTGTGTGTGTGTGTGTGAGTGTGTGTGTTAGTGTGATTATTAGAGAATGTTATTGTGTGTGTGTGTGTGTGTGAGTGTGTGTGTTAGTGTGTTTATTAGAAAATGTTATTGTGTGTGTGTGTGTGTGTGTGTGAGTGTGTGTGTTAGTGTGTTTATTAGAGAATGTTATTGTGTGTGTGTGTGTGTGTGTGAGTGTGTGTGTTAGTGTGTTTATTAGAAAATGTTATTGTGTGTGTGTGTGTGTGTGTGTGTGTGTGAGTGTGTGTTAGTGTGTTCATTAGAGAATGTTATTGTGTGTGTGTGTGTGTGTGTGTGTGTTAGTGTGTTTATTAGAGAATGTTATTGTGTGTGTGTGTGTGTGTGAGTGTGTGTGTTAGTGTGTTTATTAGAGAATGTTATTGTGTGTGTGTGTGTGTGTGTGTGTGAGTGTGTGTGTTAGTGTGTTTATTAGAGAATGTTATTGTGTGTGTGTGTGTGTGTGTGTGTGTGTGAGTGTGTGTGTTAGTGTGTTTATTAGAGAATGTTATTGTGTGTGTGTGTGTGTGTGAGTGTGTGTGTTAGTGTGTTTATTAGAGAATGTTATTGTGTGTGTGTGTGTGTGTGTGTGTGTGAGTGTGTGTGTTAGTGTGTTTATTAGAGAATGTTATTGTGTGTGTGTGTGTGTGTGTGAGTGTGTGTGTTAGTGTGTTTATTAGAGAATGTTATTGTGTGTGTGTGTGTGTGTGAGTGTGTGTGTTAGTGTGTTTATTAGAGAATGTTATTGTGCGTGTGTGTGTGTGTGTGTGTGTGTGAGAGTGTGTGTTAGTGTGTTTATTAGAGAATGTTATTGTGTGTGTGTGTGTGTGTGTGTGTGTGTGTTAGTGTGTTTATTAGAGAATGTTATTGTGTGTGTGTGTGTGTGTGTGTGTGTGTGTTAGTGTGTTTATTAGAGAATGTTATTGTGTGTGTGTGTGTGTGAGTGTGTGTGTTAGTGTGTTTATTAGAGAATGTTATTGTGCGTGTGTGTGTGTGTGTGAGTGTGTGTGTTAGTGTGTTTATTAGAGAATGTTATTGTGTGTGTGTGTGTGTGAGTGTGTGTGAGTGTGTTTATTAGAGAATGTTATTGTGCGTGTGTGTGTGTGTGTGTGTGTGTGTTAGTGTGTGTGTTAGTGTGTTTATTAGAGAATGTTATTGTGTGTGTGTGTGTGTGTGAGTGTGTGTGTTAGTGTGTTTATTAGAGAATGTTATTGTGCGTGTGTGTGTGTGTGTGTGTGTGTGTGTTAGTGTGTTTATTAGAGAATGTTATTGTGTGTGTGTGTGTGTGTAAGTGTGTGTGTTAGTGTGTTTATTAGAGAATGTTATTGTGTGTGTGTGTGTGTGTGAGTGTGTGTGTGAGTGTGTGTGTTAGTGTGTTTATTAGAGAATGTTATTGTGTGTGTGTGTGTGTGAGTGTGTGTGTGTGACTGAGTGTGTGTGTTAGTGTGTTTATTAGAGAATGTTATTGTGTGTGTGTGTGTGTGTGTGTGTGACTGAGTGTGTGTGTTAGTGTGTTTATTAGAAAATGTTACTGTGTGTGTGTGTGTGTGAGTGTGAGTGTGTGTGTGTTAGTGTGTTTATTAGAGAATGTTATTGTGTGTGTGTGTGTGTGTGACTGAGTGTGTGTGTTAGTGTGTTTATTAGAGAATGTTATTGTGTGTGTGTGTGTGTGTGTGTGTGACTGAGTGTGTGTGTTAGTGTGTTTATTAGAAAATGTTATTGTGTGTGTGTGTGTGTGAGTGTGAGTGTGTGTGTGTTAGTGTGTTTATTAGAGAATGTTATTGTGTGTGTGTGTGTGTGTGACTGAGTGTGTGTGTTAGTGTGTTTATTAGAGAATGTTATTGTGTGTGTGTGTGTGTGTGTGTGTGACTGAGTGTGTGTGTTAGTGTGTTTATTAGAAAATGTTATTGTGTGTGTGTGTGTGTGAGTGTGAGTGTGTGTGTGTTAGTGTGTTTATTAGAGAATGTTATTGTGTGTGTGTGTGTGTGTGTGTGTTAGTGTGTTTATTAGAGAATGTTATTGTGTGTGTGTGTGTGAGTGTGTGTGTTAGTGTGTTTATTAGAGAATGTTATTGTGTGTGTGTGTGTGAGTGTGAGTGTGTGTGTTAGTGTGTTTATTAGAGAATGTTATTGTGTGTGTGTGTGAGTGTTATTATGTGTGTTAGTGTGTTTATTAGAGAATGTTATTGTGTGTGTGTGTGTGAGTGTGAGTGTGTGTGTTAGTGTGTTTATTAGATAATGTTATTGTGTGTGTGTGTGTGTGTGAGTGTGTGTGTTAGTGTGTTTATTAGAGAATGTTATTGTGTGTGTGTGTGTGTGAGTGTGTGTGTTAGTGTGTTTATTAGAGAATGTTATTGTGTGTGTGTGTGTGTGAGTGTGTTTATTAGAGAATGTTATTGTGTGTGTGTTTGTGTGTGAGTGTGTGTGTTAGTGTGTTTATTAGATAATGTTATTGTGTGTGTGTGTGTGAGTGTGTGTGTTAGTGTGTTTATTAGAGAATGTTATTGTGTGTGTGTGTGTGTGTGTGTGTGTGTGTGTGACTGAGTGTGTGTGTTAGTGTGTTTATTAGAGAATGTTATTGTGTGTGTGTGTGTGTGTGAGTGTGTGTGTTAGTGTGTTTATTAGAGAATGTTATTGTGTGTGTGTGTGTGTGTGTGTGACTGAGTGTGTGTGTTAGTGTGTTTATTAGAGAATGTTATTGTGTGTGTGTGTGTGTGTGAGTGTGTGTGTTAGTGTGTTTATTAGAGAATGTTATTGTGCGTGTGTGTGTGTGTGTGTGTGTGTGTGTTAGTGTGTTTATTAGAGAATGTTATTGTGTGTGTGTGTGTGTGTAAGTGTGTGTGTTAGTGTGTTTATTAGAGAATGTTATTGTGTGTGTGTGTGTGTGTGAGTGTGTGTGTGAGTGTGTGTGTTAGTGTGTTTATTAGAGAATGTTATTGTGTGTGTGTGTGTGTGAGTGTGTGTGTGTGACTGAGTGTGTGTGTTAGTGTGTTTATTAGAGAATGTTATTGTGTGTGTGTGTGTGTGTGTGTGTGACTGAGTGTGTGTGTTAGTGTGTTTATTAGAAAATGTTACTGTGTGTGTGTGTGTGTGAGTGTGAGTGTGTGTGTGTTAGTGTGTTTATTAGAGAATGTTATTGTGTGTGTGTGTGTGTGTGACTGAGTGTGTGTGTTAGTGTGTTTATTAGAGAATGTTATTGTGTGTGTGTGTGTGTGTGTGTGTGACTGAGTGTGTGTGTTAGTGTGTTTATTAGAAAATGTTATTGTGTGTGTGTGTGTGTGAGTGTGAGTGTGTGTGTGTTAGTGTGTTTATTAGAGAATGTTATTGTGTGTGTGTGTGTGTGTGACTGAGTGTGTGTGTTAGTGTGTTTATTAGAGAATGTTATTGTGTGTGTGTGTGTGTGTGTGTGTGACTGAGTGTGTGTGTTAGTGTGTTTATTAGAAAATGTTATTGTGTGTGTGTGTGTGTGAGTGTGAGTGTGTGTGTGTTAGTGTGTTTATTAGAGAATGTTATTGTGTGTGTGTGTGTGTGTGTGTGTTAGTGTGTTTATTAGAGAATGTTATTGTGTGTGTGTGTGTGAGTGTGTGTGTTAGTGTGTTTATTAGAGAATGTTATTGTGTGTGTGTGTGTGAGTGTGAGTGTGTGTGTTAGTGTGTTTATTAGAGAATGTTATTGTGTGTGTGTGTGAGTGTTATTATGTGTGTTAGTGTGTTTATTAGAGAATGTTATTGTGTGTGTGTGTGTGAGTGTGAGTGTGTGTGTTAGTGTGTTTATTAGATAATGTTATTGTGTGTGTGTGTGTGTGTGAGTGTGTGTGTTAGTGTGTTTATTAGAGAATGTTATTGTGTGTGTGTGTGTGTGAGTGTGTGTGTTAGTGTGTTTATTAGAGAATGTTATTGTGTGTGTGTGTGTGTGAGTGTGTTTATTAGAGAATGTTATTGTGTGTGTGTTTGTGTGTGAGTGTGTGTGTTAGTGTGTTTATTAGATAATGTTATTGTGTGTGTGTGTGTGAGTGTGTGTGTTAGTGTGTTTATTAGAGAATGTTATTGTGTGTGTGTGTGTGTGTGTGTGTGTGTGTGTGTGACTGAGTGTGTGTGTTAGTGTGTTTATTAGAGAATGTTATTGTGTGTGTGTGTGTGTGTGAGTGTGTGTGTTAGTGTGTTTATTAGAGAATGTTATTGTGTGTGTGTGTGTGTGTGTGTGACTGAGTGTGTGTGTTAGTGTGTTTATTAGAGAATGTTATTGTGTGTGTGTGTGTGTGTGTGTGTGAGTGTGTGTGTTAGTGTGTTTATTAGAGAATGTTATTGTGTGTGTGAGTGTGTGTGTTAGTGTGTTTATTAGAGAATGTTATTGTGTGTGTGTGTGTGTGTGTGAGTGTGTGTGTTAGTGTGTTTATTAGAGAATGTTATTGTGTGTGTGTGAGTGTGTGTGTTAGTGTGTTTATTAGAGAATGTTATTGTGTGTGTGTGTGTGTGTGAGTGTGTGTGTTAGTGTGTTTATTAGAGAATGTTATTGTGTGTGTGTGTGTGTGTGTGAGTGTGTGTGTTAGTGTGTTTATTAGAGAATGTTATTGTGTGTGTGTGTGTGTGTGTGTGTGTTAGTGTGTTTATTAGAGAATGTTATTGTGTGTGTGTGTGAGTGTGTGTGTTAGTGTGTTTATTAGAGAATGTTATTGTGTGTGTGTGTGTGTGTGTGTGTTAGTGTGTTTATTAGAGAATGTTATTGTGTGTGTGTGTGAGTGTGTGTGTTAGTGTGTTTATTAGAGAATGTTATTGTGTGTGTGTGTGTGTGTGTGTGTGTGTGTTAGTGTGTTTATTAGAGAATGTTATTGTGTGTGTGTGTGTGTGTGTGAGTGTGTGTGTTAGTGTGTTTATTAGAGAATGTTATTGTGTGTGTGTGTGTGAGTGTGTGTGTTAGTGTGTTTATTAGAGAATGTTATTGTGTGTGTGTGTGTGAGTGTGTGTGTTAGTGTGTTTATTAGAGAATGTTATTGTGTGTGTGTGTGTGAGAGTGTGTGTGTTAGTGTGTTTATTAGAGAATGTTATTGTGTGTGTGTGTGTGTGTGTGAGTGTGTGTGTTAGTGTGTTTATTAGAGAATGTTATTGTGTGTGTGTGTGTGTGTGAGTGTGTGTTAGTGTGTTTATTAGAGAATGTTATTGTGTGTGTGTGTGTGTGTGTGAGTGTGTGTGTTAGTGTGTTTATTAGAGAATGTTATTGTGTGTGTGTGTGTGTGTGAGTGTGTGTGTTAGTGTGTTTATTAGAGAATGTTATTGTGTGTGTGTGTGTGTGTGTGTGTGTGTGTAGTGTGTTAGTGTGTTTATTAGAGAATGTTATTGTGTGTGTGTGTGTGTGTGAGTGTGTGTGTTAGTGTGTTTATTAGAGAATGTTATTGTGTGTGTGTGTGTGTGTGTGTGAGTGTGTTAGTGTGTTTATTAGATAATGTTATTGTGTGTGTGTGTGTGTGTGTGTGTGTGTGTGAGTGTGTGTGTTAGTGTGTTTATTAGAGAATGTTATTGTGTGTGTGTGTGTGTGTGTGTGTGTTAGTGTGTTTATTAGAGAATGTTATTGTGTGTGTGTGTGTGTGTGTGTGAGTGTGTTTATTAGAGAATGCTATTGTGTGTGTGTGTGTGTGTTAGTGTGTTTATTAGAGAATGTGTTTGTGTGTGTGTGTGTGTGTGTGTGTGTGAGTGTGTGTTAGTGTGTTTATTAGAGAATGTTATTGTGTGTGTGTGTGTGTGTGAGTGTGTGTGTTAGTGTGTTTATTAGAGAATGTTATTGTGTGTGTGTGTGTGTGTGAGTGTGTGTGTTAGTGTATTTATTAGATAATGTTATTGTGTGTGTGTGTGTGTGTGTGTGTGAGTGTGTTAGTGTGTTTATTAGAGAATGTTATTGTGTGTGTGTGTGTGTGTGTGTGTGTGTGTGAGTGTGTTTATTAGAGAATGTTATTGTGTGTGTGTGTGTGTGTGTGTGTGTGTGTGAGTGTGTGTGTGAGTGTGTTCATTAGAGAATGTTATTGTGTGTGTGTGTGTGTGTGTGTGTGTGAGTGTGTGTGTTAGTGTGTTTATTAGAGAATGTTATTGTGTGTGTGTGTGTGTGTGTGTGTGTGAGTGTGTGTGTTAGTGTGTTTATTAGAGAATGTTATTGTGTGTGTGTGTGTGTGTGTGAGTGTGTGTGTTAGTGTGTTAGTGTGTTTATTAGAGAATGTTATTGTGTGTGTGTGTGTGTGTGTGTGTGAGTGTGTTAGTGTGTTTATTAGAGAATGTTATTGTGTGTGTGTGTGTGTGTGTGTGAGTGTGTTAGTGTGTTTATTAGATAATGTTATTGTGTGTGTGTGTGTGTGTGTGTGTGTGTGTGTGAGTGTGTGTGTTAGTGTGTTTATTAGAGAATGTTATTGTGTGTGTGTGTGTGTGTGTGTGTGTTAGTGTGTTTATTAGAGAATGTTATTGTGTGTGTGTGTGTGTGTGTGTGAGTGTGTTTATTAGAGAATGCTATTGTGTGTGTGTGTGTGTGTTAGTGTGTTTATTAGAGAATGTGTTTGTGTGTGTGTGTGTGTGTGTGTGTGAGTGTGTGTTAGTGTGTTTATTAGAGAATGTTATTGTGTGTGTGTGTGTGTGTGAGTGTGTGTGTTAGTGTGTTTATTAGAGAATGTTATTGTGTGTGTGTGTGTGTGTGAGTGTGTGTGTTAGTGTATTTATTAGATAATGTTATTGTGTGTGTGTGTGTGTGTGTGTGTGAGTGTGTTAGTGTGTTTATTAGAGAATGTTATTGTGTGTGTGTGTGTGTGTGTGTGTGTGTGTGTGAGTGTGTTTATTAGAGAATGTTATTGTGTGTGTGTGTGTGTGTGTGTGTGTGTGTGTGTGAGTGTGTGTGTGAGTGTGTTCATTAGAGAATGTTATTGTGTGTGTGTGTGTGTGTGTGTGTGTGAGTGTGTGTGTTAGTGTGTTTATTAGAGAATGTTATTGTGTGTGTGTGTGTGTGTGTGTGTGTGTGAGTGTGTGTGTTAGTGTGTTTATTAGAGAATGTTATTGTGTGTGTGTGTGTGTGTGTGAGTGTGTGTTAGTGTGTTTATTAGAGAATGTTATTGTGTGTGTGTGAGTGTGTGTGTGTGAGTGTGTTCATTAGAGAATGTTATTGTGTGTGTGTGTGTGTGTGTGTGAGTGTGTGTGAGTGTGTGTGTTAGTGTGTTTATTAGAGAATGTTATTGTGTGTGTGTGTGTGTGAGTGTGTGAGTGTGTTTATTAGAGAATGTTATTGTGTGTGAGTGTGTGTGTGTGTGTGTGTGTGAGTGTGTGTGTTAGTGTGTTTATTAGAGAATGTTATTGTGTGTGTGTGTGTGTGTGTGTGAGTGTGTGTGTTAGTGTGTTTATTAGAGAATGTTATTGTGTGTGTGTGTGTGTGTGTGTGAGTGTGTTTATTAGAGAATGTTATTGTGTGTGTGTGTGTGTGTGTGTGTGTGTGTGTGTGAGTGTGTTAGTGTGTTTATTAGAGAATGTTATTGTGTGTGTGTGTGTGTGTGTGTGTGTGAGTGTGTTAGTGTGTTTATTAGATAATGTTATTGTGTGTGTGTGTGTGTGTGTGTGTGTGTGTGAGTGTGTGTGTTAGTGTGTTTATTAGAGAATGTTATTGTGTGTGTGTGTGTGTGAGTGTGTGTGTTAGTGTGTTTATTAGAGAATGTTATTGTGTGTGTGTGTGTGTGTGTGTTAGTGTGTTTATTAGAGAATGTGTTTGTGTGTGTGTGTGTGTGTGAGTGTGTGTTAGTGTGTTTATTAGAGAATGTTATTGTGTGTGTGTGTGTGTGTGTGTGTGAGTGTGTTTATTAGAGAATGTTATTGTGTGTGAGTGTGTGAGTGTGTTTATTAGAGAATGTTATTGTGTGTGTGTGTGTGTGTGTGTGTGTGAGTGTGTGTGTTAGTGTGTTTATTAGAGAATGTTATTGTGTGTGTGTGTGTGTGTGAGTGTGTGTGTTAGTGTGTTTATTAGAGAATGTTATTGTGTGTGTGTGTGTGTGTGTGTGAGTGTGTTTATTAGAGAATGTTATTGTGTGTGTGTGTGTGTGTGTGTGTGTGAGTGTGTTAGTGTGTTTATTAGAGAATGTTATTGTGTGTGTGTGTGTGTGTGTGTGTGAGTGTGTTAGTGTGTTTATTAGATAATGTTATTGTGTGTGTGTGTGTGTGTGTGTGTGTGTGTGAGTGTGTGTGTTAGTGTGTTTATTAGAGAATGTTATTGTGTGTGTGTGTGTGTGTGAGTGTGTGTGTTAGTGTGTTTATTAGAGAATGTTATTGTGTGTGTGTGTGTGTGTGTGTGTGAGTGTGTTTATTAGAGAATGCTATTGTGTGTGTGTGTGTGTGTTAGTGTGTTTATTAGAGAATGTGTTTGTGTGTGTGTGTGTGTGTGAGTGTGTGTTAGTGTGTTTATTAGAGAATGTTATTGTGTGTGTGTGTGTGTGTGAGTGTGTGTGTTAGTGTGTTTATTAGAGAATGTTATTGTGTGTGTGTGTGTGTGTGAGTGTGTGTGTTAGTGTATTTATTAGATAATGTTATTGTGTGTGTGTGTGTGTGTGAGTGTGTTAGTGTGTTTATTAGAGAATGTTATTGTGTGTGTGTGTGTGTGTGTGTGTGTGTGTGTGAGTGTGTTTATTAGAGAATGTTATTGTGTGTGTGTGTGTGTGTGTGTGTGAGTGTGTGTGTGAGTGTGTTCATTAGAGAATGTTATTGTGTGTGTGTGTGTGTGTGTGTGTGTGTGAGTGTGTGTGTTAGTGTGTTTATTAGAGAATGTTATTGTGTGTGTGTGTGTGTGTGTGTGTGTGTGAGTGTGTGTGTTAGTGTGTTTATTAGAGAATGTTATTGTGTGTGTGTGTGTGTGTGTGAGTGTGTGTTAGTGTGTTTATTAGAGAATGTTATTGTGTGTGTGTGTGTGTGAGTGTGTGTGTGTGAGTGTGTTCATTAGAGAATGTTATTGTGTGTGTGTGTGTGTGTGTGTGTGAGTGTGTGTGTTAGTGTGTTTATTAGAGAATGTTATTGTGTGTGTGTGTGTGAGTGTGTGAGTGTGTTTATTAGAGAATGTTATTGTGTGTGAGTGTGTGTGTGTGTGTGTGTGTGAGTGTGTGTGTTAGTGTGTTTATTAGAGAATGTTATTGTGTGTGTGTGTGTGTGTGTGTGAGTGTGTGTGTTAGTGTGTTTATTAGAGAATGTTATTGTGTGTGTGTGTGTGTGTGTGTGAGTGTGTGTTTGTGTGTTAGTGTGTTTATTAGAGAATGTTATTGTGTGTGTGTGTGTGTGTGAGTGTGTGTGTTAGTGTGTTTATTAGATAATGTTATTGTGTGTGTGTGTGTGTGTGTGAGTGTGTGTGTTAGTGTGTTTATTAGAGAATGTTATTGTGTGTGTGTGTGTGTGAGTGTGTGTGTTAGTGTGTTTATTAGAGAATGTTATTGTGTGTGTGTGTGTGTGTGTGTGAGTGTGTTTATTAGAGAATGCTATTGTGTGTGTGTGTGTTAGTGTGTTTATTAGAGAATGTGTTTGTGTGTGTGTGTGTGTGTGAGTGTGTGTTAGTGTGTTTATTAGAGAATGTTATTGTGTGTGTGTGTGTGTGTGAGTGTGTGTGTTAGTGTGTTTATTAGAGAATGTTATTGTGTGTGTGTGTGTGTGTGAGTGTGTGTGTTAGTGTATTTATTAGATAATGTTATTGTGTGTGTGTGTGTGTGTGAGTGTGTTAGTGTGTTTATTAGAGAATGTTATTGTGTGTGTGTGTGTGTGTGTGTGTGTGTGAGTGTGTTTATTAGAGAATGTTATTGTGTGTGTGTGTGTGTGTGTGTGTGTGTGTGTGAGTGTGTGTGTGAGTGTGTTCATTAGAGAATGTTATTGTGTGTGTGTGTGTGTGTGTGTGTGTGAGTGTGTGTGTTAGTGTGTTTATTAGAGAATGTTATTGTGTGTGTGTGTGTGTGTGTGTGTGAGTGTGTGTGTTAGTGTGTTTATTAGAGAATGTTATTGTGTGTGTGTGTGTGTGTGTGAGTGTGTGTTAGTGTGTTTATTAGAGAATGTTATTGTGTGTGTGTGTGTGAGTGTGTGTGTGTGAGTGTGTTCATTAGAGAATGTTATTGTGTGTGTGTGTGTGTGTGTGTGTGTGAGTGTGTGTGTTAGTGTGTTTATTAGAGAATGTTATTGTGTGTGTGTGTGTGAGTGTGTGAGTGTGTTTATTAGAGAATGTTATTGTGTGTGAGTGTGTGTGTGTGTGTGTGTGTGAGTGTGTGTGTTAGTGTGTTTATTAGAGAATGTTATTGTGTGTGTGTGTGTGTGTGTGTGTGTGAGTGTGTGTGTTAGTGTGTTTATTAGAGAATGTTATTGTGTGTGTGTGTGTGTGTGTGTGTGAGTGTGTTTATTAGAGAATGTTATTGTGTGTGAGTGTGTGAGTGTGTTTATTAGAGAA
Organism: Trichomycterus rosablanca; assembly: GCF_030014385.1. NCBI lineage: Eukaryota > Metazoa > Chordata > Actinopteri > Siluriformes > Trichomycteridae > Trichomycterus > Trichomycterus rosablanca. The sequence continues at coordinate 52,693,197 of NC_085993.1, forward strand.
TGTTATTGTGTGTGTGTGTGTGTGTGTGTGTGTGTGAGTGTGTGTGTTAGTGTGTTTATTAGAGAATGTTATTGTGTGTGTGTGTGTGTGTGAGTGTGTGTGTTAGTGTGTTTATTAGAGAATGTTATTGTGTGTGTGTGTGTGTGTGTGAGTGTGTTTATTAGAGAATGTTATTGTGTGTGTGTGTGTGTGTGTGAGTGTGTTAGTGTGTTTATTAGAGAATGTTATTGTGTGTGTGTGTGTGTGTGTGTGTGAGTGTGTTAGTGTGTTTATTAGATAATGTTATTGTGTGTGTGTGTGTGTGTGTGTGTGTGTGTGTGAGTGTGTGTGTTAGTGTGTTTATTAGAGAATGTTATTGTGTGTGTGTGTGTGTGAGTGTGTGTGTTAGTGTGTTTATTAGAGAATGTTATTGTGTGTGTGTGTGTGTGTGTGTGAGTGTGTTTATTAGAGAATGTGTTTGTGTGTGTGTGTGTGTGTGAGTGTGTGTTAGTGTGTTTATTAGAGAATGTTATTGTGTGTGTGTGTGTGTGTGTGTGAGTGTGTGTGTTAGTGTGTTTATTAGAGAATGTTATTGTGTGTGTGTGTGTGTGTGAGTGTGTGTGTTAGTGTATTTATTAGATAATGTTATTGTGTGTGTGTGTGTGTGTGAGTGTGTTAGTGTGTTTATTAGAGAATGTTATTGTGTGTGTGTGTGTGTGTGTGTGTGTGTGTGTGTGTGAGTGTGTTTATTAGAGAATGTTATTGTGTGTGTGTGTGTGTGTTAGTGTTTTTATTAGAGAATGTGTTTGTGTGTGTGTGTGTGTGTGAGTGTGTGTTAGTGTGTTTATTAGAGAATGTTATTGTGTGT
>NC_085993.1:52696543-52706543 GCF_030014385.1 Trichomycterus rosablanca
TGAGTGTGTGTGTATTATTGTGTGTGTGTGTGTGTGAGTGTGTGTGTATTATTGTGTGTGTGTGTGTGTGTGAGAGTGTGTGTGTGTATTGTTGTGTGTGTGTGTGTGTGTGTGTGTTTGAGTGTGTGTGTATTATTGTGTTTGTGTGTGTGTGTGTGTGTGTGTGTGTTTGAGTGTGTGTGTATTATTGTGTGTGTGTGTGTGTGTGTGTGTGAGTGAGTGTGTGTGTATTATTGTGTGTGTGTGTGTGTGAGTGTGTGTGTATTATTGTGTGTGTGTGTGTGTGTGTTTGAGTGTGTGTGTATTATTGTGTGTGTGTGTGTGTGTGAGTGAGTGTGTGTGTATTATTGTGTGTGTGTGTGTGTGTGTGTGAGTGTGTGTGTATTATTGTGTGTGTGTGTGTGTGAGTGAGTGTGTGTGTATTATTGTATACACCTAAACAGACATATATCCATAACACACACATATCTAAACACACACACACATACACACACACACACACCTAAACAGACATATATCCATAACACACACATATCTAAACACACACACACATACACACACACACACACACACACACACACCTAAACAGACATATATCCATAACACACACATATCTAAACGCACACACACATACACACACACACACACACACACACCTAAACATACATATATCCATAACACACACATATCTAAACACACACACACATACACACACACACCTCTTAAGAAATATGTAAACACACTCATCTAAATACACACGCACACTCTCACACACAATAACACACACATGCTTAAACACACACATATCTAAACACACACACGCACACACACACACACACACACACACGCTTAAACACACACAATAACACACACACACGCTTAAACACTCACAATAACACACACACACACACATACCTAAAAACTGAAAAAAATAAACACACACACATACACACACATACACACCTAAAGAAATATCTAAACACATCCAAACACACACTGTGCTGGATGATGTTCATGGTATGATGTGGAGAGTTTGAGGTTCCTGGAATCTGAACACACTGAAGCATAAACACACGGAGATGTTCTGCTGGTGTTTAGTTTAAAAACACTCAGCAGGTGAAGAAACATCAACAACAACATCAACAACCACAACATCATCTCAACATCATCTCAACATCATCTCAACAACATCTCAACATCATCTCAACATCATCTCAACATCATCTCAACATCATCTCAACATCATCTCAACCTCATCATCTCAACATCATCTCAACATCATCTCAACATCATCTCAACAACATCTCAACATCATCTCAACATCATCTCAACATCATCTCAACATCATCTCAACATCATCTCAACCTCATCATCTCAACATCATCTCAACATCATCTCAACATCATCTCAACATCATCTCAACATCATCTCAACATCATCTCAACAACATCTCAACATCATCTCAACATCATCTCAACATCATCTCAACATCATCTCAACATCATCTCAACCTCATCATCTCAACCTCATCTCAACATCATCTCAACATCAACATCATCATCTCAACAACATCTCAACATCATCTGAACATCATCATCTCAACATCATCTCAACATCATCATCTCAACATCAACATCAACATCATCTCAACAACATCATCTCAACATCATCTCAACATCATCATCTCAACAACATCTCAACATCATCTCAACATCAACAACATCAACATCATCTCAACATCATCATCTCAACATCATCTCAACATCATCATCTCAACAACATCTCAACATCATCATCTCAACATCTCAACATCATCTCAACATCATCTCAACATCATCATCATCTCAACATCTTAACATCATCTCAACATCAACAACTTTAACATCATCATCTCAACATCATCTCAACATCATCTCAACATCATCTCAACATCAACAACATCATCTCAACATCATCTCAACATCAACATGAATAGAAATGATCTGATCAAGCTCAAACATCCAGAAATCATTCACACCTGAAGCTCCATCATCGTCTGGGGGTGTTCAGTTACCATGGTTTAACAAACAGCTAAATAAATAAATGAATGAATGAATGAATCACCATGGTGGTACTTTACTGTCTCGTATCTACTGAGCGTCTAAAAAAACAATCAGAGCACAAATCAGACGAGATCCTGCTAATAATAAACATGGAGAGGGAAAATGCTTGTCTATACATTTTATCTCTGAGTAGTCCATCACTGACTGTACTGTGTTTGTTCTTTGCGGTCGCTGCGTCAACTTTAAAAGAAATAAAAGAGTAATTAATTCATTACTAAAGCAATTTAACCCCCCCCCCCCCTTTTGCTCATTAAGGACTAAACCAAACCCACAAGCTTCATCACGTGTGTTAGTTCTCGATCAGTAGGAGCTTTGTGCTGTCAGGTGAAAGGTTAAGAGATCGAATCCCGATTCTGCCATGCAGCCTCTGTTGGGCCCTTAACCTTGTTTACTCCAGGGGTGCAGTACCATGGCTGACCCCACGCTGTGACCCACAGCTTACCTCAGGCACGTGCACAGACATTTTTGGGGGCAGGTGCTCAAGCCAAAAGAAAGAGCACCCATTGCCAAAATTATTAATAAAAAAAAACAACAACAAAAAAAACTGTAGGATATTTAACTTATATATTTATTTTTGTTAACACAATCAATACACATTTAATCAAATAACTCAAATGATCAAATTGCATAAATAAATGAAAAACAGGCAAAAACACGGCCATATTGTGCACGCTTTTTAATAACCAAACAATATATTAAATAATAATTTAATAATGAGATAAATCAATGTTGTGCATAATAATCAAGAGTGACTTACTGAATCTCCATAAAGGGGAGAACACAGTATACATCATTTTACTGTTTTCTGACAGAGCTGAAGCATTACACTAATAATAAACCATTACTAGTATCAATTTACCTCTCCAGACTGTCATGTAGCTCAACTGAAGACCTACCTTTGATTTCAAATCAGAAACCCACTCTGGGTAGTTAATGTTAACAATGGGGCTATTATTATGCCAATAAAATCAAAAAGACAGCTAAATAACATTTTCCTATTTATTCATCATGTTTTGTATGCTGTTCTATATCATAGATCATTATATTTAGCCTTCTACATATATTAGTTTGTAATGTTAATTATTCCTCATTTGTAAACCTCATTTTAAATATTGATGAATGTAGAAAAAAATTGTGCTCCAGCAGAAAGGGCACTTTTCTCATCCAGGGCAAAAGGGCAGGTGCTGGAGCATCACTAGGGGTCTATCTGTACACGTGCCTGCACCTGCACACACATCTAAACACACACACACACACACACACACACACACACATCTACACACACACACACACTCATCTAAACACACACACACATGTAAACACACACACACATCTAAACACACACACACACACACACACACACATCTACACACACACACACACTCATCTAAACACACACACACATGTAAACACACACACACATCTAAACACACACATCTAAACACACACCATCTAAACACACACACACACACACACATTTCTACACATACACACACACATTTCTAAACACACACATCTAAACACACACACATGTAAACACACACACATCTAAACACACACACACATCTAAACACACACACACACACACACACACACATCTAAACACACACACACAAACACACATCTAAACACACACATCTAAACACACACACATCTACACACACACACACATCTGAGTACTTGCACACACATCTAAACACACACACACATTTCTACACACACACACACACACATTTCTACACACACACACACACACACATTTCTACACACACACACACACACACATCTAAACACACACACACACACACACATTTCTACACACACACACACACATTTCTACACACACACACACACACACATTTCTACACACACACACACACATTTCTACACACACACACACACACATTTCTACACACACACACACACACACATTTCTACACACACACACACACATTTCTACACACACACACACACACACACACATTTCTACACACACACACACACACATTTCTACACACACACACACACACACACACATTTCTACACACACACACACACACACACACACATTTCTACACACACACACACACACACACACACACATTTCTACACACACACACACACACACATTTCTACACACACACACACACACACACATTTCTACACACACACACACACACACACACACACATTTCTACACACACACACACACACACACATTTCTACACACACACACACACACACACACACACATTTCTACACACACACACACACACACACACACATTTCTACACACACACACACACACACATTTCTACACACACACACACACACACATTTCTACACACACACACACACACACACACACACATTTCTACACACACACACACACACACATTTCTACACACACACACACACACACACACACACACACACACACACACACACACACATTTCTACACACACACACACACACTGTGCTCGGTGATGTTCATGGATGTTGATGGTTCTACTATTAAACCCAAAAGCTTTTATAAAGAGTGTAAGAACATTAATAATCATCAGTGATAATAAATAATAACACATGAACACACCGAGCCCTGACACTTCAGGAGGAGTTAGGAACGTTCCTCAGGCTCTTGGCCTTTTGACCTCTTCACCCCGTGAGAAACTGGATTGACGACAAATTCCTAACACGCCGCTGCGGGTGAAATTCCTGGTAACGTGTGGAGACGTGTCATGGTAACAAACCCACCTAACGGCACTTCCAGGAACAGAGAGAAACCCAAAACACTCCACTAACTCATCAACAATAACTAATGCAGTCACCTGTAACCGGGCGGGGCAGGGGGGCGGGGCAGGGGGCAGAGTCTGGCACTGGACAGGTAAAGTCACAGTCTGTGAGCTTATAATACATTTACCCACGACCACCCCTCCATCACTCTGTACAATCCACCCTCCACACTCTACCACCCCTCCATCACTCTGTACAATCCACCCTCCACACTCTACCACCCCTCCATCACTCTGTACAATCCACCCTCCACACTCTACCACCCCTCCATCACTCTGTACAATCCACCCTCCGCACTCTACCACCCCTCCATCACTCTGTACAATCCACCCTCCACACTCTACCACCCCTCCATCACTCTGTACAATCCACCCTCCACACTCTACCACCCCTCCATCACTCTGTACAATCCACCCTCCGCACTCTCCCGTGTATTATAAACACAGAACCCAGGTACAGTGCTCTGATCTGAGTGAGGGACGTTTTGAACATCACCTGCTGAACCTCTGCCCGTGTGCTGGAGATGAACCACAGCGTCCGTGATGGCATGTCGGTGATGATGCTTCCTCTCCTCTCTCTGTGATTAATGTCCTGTGTGAAGGTGACCGGGGTCTGAGTGGAAGCTGATCTCATGTTTATCCTCTCTGATCCTGGGGGGAGGGGTTTATCACGCCACTGTCCCGCTAAGATCCACCTAGAGCACAGACACGTCACATCAGAGACAGAGGAGAAGGACGTGGTGAGGTGAACGACACTCCCATCATTCATGTTATTAAATCATCTGTAGTTAAACTGAGCTGCAGGAACAGGTACCGGTGTGTAGGTGCTGCCTGCTTATCTTTACAGGGTTCTAACCTCCCGCGTTAAACCCAATATCACTGAATTATAAAGGGGTGCAGAATTCGGCTTTTCATTTGCACCCATCACGCGTTATTAAGGGTGTAAAGGTTTATAATTAGCATCACATGATGACGTGTTTTTAACAGCTTTGTGATGGTTGGCTGTCCTCTGTCTCTGTCTTGTGTTGCCTGTAGCAAACCAGCCCCTGATAAAACAACCCACATCATCAGTTTGTCTTGTCCTTCAGGAGCTCTTTTTCTGTTCTGGATGTCTCGTCCACTCACTCAGTGGTGGTCATCTTCCTCTGTGAGATTTTCAGCAGTTTTCTGATGCTTCTGTGATCAAGTCCCACCAAGCCATCGCAAGGTGGACGGTAGTAGCCTAGAGTAGGGTGGATATCAGTCAGATTATTGTTGGTTTAAATCTACGTTCTGCTATGCAGCCACTGGCATAACATTAAAACCACCTTCTTGTTTCTACACTCACTGTCCATTTTATCAGCTCCACTTACCATATAGAAGCACTTTGTAGTTCTACAATTACTGACTGTAGTCCATCTGTTTCTCTGCATGCTTTGTTACCCTCTTTCATGCTGTTCTTCAATGGTCAGGACCCCCACAGGACCACCACAGAGCAGGTATTATTTAGGTGGTGGATGATTCTCAGCACTGCAGTGACACTGACATGGTGCTGGTGTGTTAGTGTGTGTTGTGCTGGTATGAGTGGATCAGACACAGCAGCGCTGCTGGAGTTTTTAAACACCTCACTGTCACTGCTGGACTGCTGGACTGAGAATCGTCCACCAACCGAAAACATCCAGCCAACAGCGCCCCGTGGGCAGCGTCCTGTGACCACTGATGAAGGTCTAGAAGATGACCGACTCAAACAGCAGCAATAGATGAGCGATCGTCTCTGACTTTACATCTACAAGGTGGACAGACTAGGTAGGAGTGTCTAATAGAGTGGACACGGTATTTAAAAACTCCAGCAGCGCTGCTGGGTCTGATCCACTCATACCAGCACAACACACACTAACACACCACCACCATGTCAGTGTCACTGCAGTGCTGAGAATCATCCACCACCTAAATAATACCTGCTCTGTGGGGGTCCTGTGGGGGTCCTGACCATTGAAGAACAGCTGATTGGCTGAAACGTGAAATATTTCATCTCTGTTTTGTTTATTTAACATAAAACTAAAATAATTTGTGAATCTCGTCCTGCTGTCCCAATTGTTTTGGAATAAGAGTTTTAATGTTAAGACAGCATCATGATGGATGATGTATCAGAAATTTTCGGCTGATTATAAATGTGAGATGAGAAATTCAGACGTGTTCTGACGTCCTCGTGAGCGCTGGCGTTTCCCCCCCGCGGAGCTTTTGGATGAACTGGAGCGATGGATCAGATTTTGGGATGTGATGGTTTTGACATGAAAGGGTGCGTGGGGCGGAGGGGGGCGGAGGGGGGTGGAGGGGGGTGGTTGGTTCTGGGTTGTAGGACTCAGTGCTGATCAGAGCGGAGAATCAGCGGCTGTGAGCCGACGCCCGTCGAGCCGCGTTCGCTTTTAAGTCCAACCTGATTTCAGTGTTTGATGTAGTGCAGTCGATTAGCTCCGACCAACCCCCCCCCCCCCCACGCCGCGCCTCCAGCCCCCCCGCCGGCAGAACTTCCCTTTTAATGACATCTCACACGGAGCCGCCAGCGCCGAAGCCTTCACGCTGACTGGAAATCGTTCCTCTCATCATAATCCACATACCGGCATGCGTTAATTATTCATATCTACAGAGAGCATGTTATATTAAAAGCTCCCCGAGCGGCGGATAAATATAGAAATAAACACGCTTCAGTTGCCGTGCGGAGAGCGGACGCTAGTCTGAATTTGTTTACTCGGAGGTGTAATTAGCACTGGCGCTGTTCCACCACATGCTACGCGCGGAAATACGACGGAATCGTTCAGCACAGAGCAAAGTGTTACGTATTCACGATCCGTGATCGCTAACGTGATGTCAGCCGTCCACGAGCTGCTCCGTGTTAGGACTCATGCTACCCTGTGCTACCTAGTTTGGCCAGCAGGCGGGGTCGGAGGGCTCAGTTGTGTGTGATTGGTCAGTTGACGCTCCAGGTGGAAGGTTTCCTATCAATCCTGGCGTCTCTTCAGGTTTGTCATCATTCTTTTGCTTTCTGGGACCCTGTACCATTAAGTAAACCTTTACTGGTTTCAAATTCCCAGTTTAGAGACACTACTGGAACAAAAAACAGCTTACACTGTATGGCCAAAAGTATTTGGACACCTGCGCATGAGCTTGTATTAAAACAGAGCGGCGACTGTGTGATCTTTTCATCTAGAGAAGCTTCTCACAAGACATTGGAGTGTGTCTGTGGGAATTTGTGCCAGCATTCGTGTGGCTGGGCTCTTATCGATCAGTCGATGTTCCGATTCATCCCAGAGCTGTTGAGTGGGGGTGAGGTCAGAGCTTTGTGCAGGACACTCGATCATTCAAAGGAGCGTCCACATATTTTGGACTCACAAGCCAGATAGTCACATGACCAACGCTCTGAATGTGATACTCTATATGGTCAAAAGTATTTGAACACCTGAACATGAGCTTGTTTTAAAAAACAAACAGTATTAAAACAGAGTAACGTCTGTGTGACCTTCTGAGGAGCTTTTCACAAGACTGTGGGGATTTGTGCCCATTTAGTCAAAACATGACAGCATTTGTATGTACTGTATGTATATGGCTGGGCTCTGATGGATCAGTCGGTGTTCCGGTTCATCCCAGAGCTGTTGAGTGGGGCTGAGCTCCGGGCTCTGTGCAGGACACTGGAGCTTTTCTTCATGTCCTCATAGAGCTCACTCATGCTGGAACATGCTCGGAAAGGGCCTTCCCTAAACTGTTGTGCAACAATGCACAAATGCAAACATTAGAAGGCGTGTCCCAATACTTTTGTTTGTACTTATTAGCATGAGGAGCTGAAGCTGAATCTCCTGCATCTGTTCTAAACCTAAAGAACGTCGGTGGTGAAATCGGTTCCAGTTTCGTCTCCGCGCTCGCCGTTACTGGCGCGGTTAGGAAATCGGTTCCCGTTCCGGTGCTGCCGAGACGCGCCCGCTGCCCACAGCATTTCTGTTTTTGCTTTACAGATGAAGGTGAAGAGCGCGGGTGTGTGTGCGGACGCCAGGGAGCGCCGCGGCGGCTCGGCGTGTTCTCACTCCGACTTCTGAAAGACTTCGTGAGGCGGCAGAGCCCAGCGCTGCTCATTATCCTCGCCGAGGCTCGTCCGGGTGAACCGGCGGGTCACGTGTGCCGCCGATCGCCGCAAAGCTTTTCCCTCACGCGTGTGTGTGTATGTGTGCGCGCGTGTGTGTTTGTGTGTTAATGGACAGTAGCCGGCGGTGTGTTTGCAGAACGAGGAGAGTCAGCAGAAAACCTTTTCACATGCCACAGCGGATCATTCAGATTCCTGCCGAGCTCTGGATTTATCTCCTCCTGCCAAACGCGGATACTGTCGGGCACTAGCTCGCCCTCTCCGCCTCCGAGCGCCGGCGTTTACCCCCTTCTGCTCCGCGCGATGCAGCGCACTTCACACAACCTTGTGTGTTTCTGTTGCGTGCTGAGCGTTCACGCTGCGATAACCGTCATCCTGCATTAACGCTGCAGGCTAGAAAAAAACCCGCGCTTTTGTTTAGCGCCGGTTGGTGCCCGCGGGTTCGAGCGCTACACAAAACCCGCCGCCCCCTGTCTCACGTGTTCAGAGCGTCCTGCACTGCTGCTGCATTACAAACACGCCGCAGTAATGCACATTTTCTAAACAACAAAAACACAGTGCCAACCCGTCATGCCACATCCAGCCGCCCGTCTGTTCCGTTGTGTTGAATATACGATGCGGACGCTTCATGAATCGGATTAACACGACGGACGCGGCCGCTACAAAACGAAGCTGCTGGATCTGATGGCATCAAGTCAGCTTCTCATCCAGGTTGGCAAGTGGGCACCGTTAAACAAAACAGACCTCAGGGCACCAGGAGGGGCGGCGGCGTGTGCACAAAGTAACAGACACGATCGACGAGACCAACGATTATAAAAACAAAACAAACTGTATTGAAACAGAACGACCTCTCTGTGACCTTGTAAGCTAGAACAACAGCCGCTCAAGAAGTCTGTCTGTGGGAATTTGTGCCCGTTCAGTCAAAAGATGGCAGTGTGTACATGAGACTGGGTGCTCATTTTCGGCATTTAGCGGCCGCATTTATCTAAAGCGA